>NC_080167.1:529542-737042 GCF_950295315.1 Erinaceus europaeus | reverse complement strand
GCACACTCTCAGTCAGGGAGCCCTCCCCAGCTGCCGCCCTGCCCTATCAGACTGGAGTTAGGACCAAGAGGGTGTAGATGGAGGGGCTGAGCAAAGATTGCAACCTCCTCCTCCGAGACTGAGAGGGGAGGTGTGGACAGCCCAGGAGGGCGTCTCCGGCCAAATTCCTTCCCCACAGCCATGGGAGGGGCGGGCTCCTCTAGGAAGGGCGGCTCCTCAGGCTTGGCCTGGGCTGTCTCCTCCGGCCACCTGTGCCTGAGTCTGGGAAGAAGCCCCCAGCAGGTCCCGGCCTGTGACATGTCGCTGTCGGGAGGGGGTGAGGGGGTGTGGTGAGGCTGGACTGCCCGCCATGGGGCCACTGGCCCCGGGCCCCCATCACGGGTGCCCCTGGCTGCCCCTGGCCCACTTCCTGCAGGTGGCCGTGGGCCCGGCCATGCTCACCTGGGCGCTTTGTCTGCAGTTGGCTGTGGCCCTCACCAGCGCTGACACCCACCCAGGTGAGTCCCCTTCTGCGTCTGGCTCCCTAGAGTCCCCTCTGTCCCCTGGGCTGGAGACAAGGCCCTCACCCTCCCATCTCTGTCTGTCCGCTGGTACTGGAAAGTCCCTCTGATCCTGACACAACCAGGCAAGGAAGGAGGGTCCCATCTGGGTTCCTGTGTCACCCAGGGCTGTGTCAAACCAGGTGGGGCTCAGACGCAGAGAAGCTGCCCCTCCCCTGGACCCTTAACCCTGCACATCCTGTCCTGGTGTGAGTGCCGAGGTCCCCAGGCCTTTGGGGACACATCAGGAGGGCTGGTGGGCTCCCTGCGTCAAGGGCATGGGGCCACAGGCCTCTGGAGACTCTGCCAGCTGAGAGTCTCAGCCTCCTGGTGTTGGCTGAGGGTCTGGGGTCTCCCTGGTGCCTGAGGGTCTGGGGTCCCCCTGGTGTCTGCACAGCCCTTCAAGCTGACTGCTGAGCTGGCTGAGGTGAGAGCTGGGCCCCGGCCTAGGATTCTGCTTCAGCCTCAGCGTCACTGTCACCATCAGCTGTGGGGCCTCCGGGTGGCAGGGACACTGCAGCGGGGAGGGGGCTGCAGCCCTTGAGGGGCTGTGATGCTCTGGCCTGAGTCCAACCTCGGCCCTCTGGGTCCTTCCCTTTCTCTGTCCTCCACCAGCCACTGAGGCCTGTTCCTCCCCCTCTCTTCCCCTCCCCCTCTCTTCCCCTCCCCCTCTCTTCCCCTCCCTCTCTCTTCCCCTCCCCCTCTCTTCCCCTCCCTCTCTCTTCCCCTCCCCCGCTTCCCCCTCCCCCTCATTTCCCCCCTCCCCCTCTTCCCCTCCCCTCTTCCTCCTCCCCCTCTCCTCCTCCCCCGTATTCCCCTTTCCCCTTCCCCCCTCTTCCCCTCCCCCTCTTCCCCTCCCCCTCTTCCCCTCTTCCTCGTTCCCTCCCCCTCTCTTCCTCCCCTCTCTCCCTCCTCCCTCTCCCCCTCTTCCCCCTCCCCCTCTTTCCCTTCCCCCTCTTCCCTCCCCCTCTCTTCCTCCCCTCCCCCTCTTCCTCTCCCCTTCTTCCCCTCCCCCTCTCCCCTCCCCCCTCTTCCCCCTCCCCCCCTCTTCCCCCTCCCCCCTCTCCCCCTCCTCCCTCTCCCCCTCCTCCCTCTCCCCCTCCTCCCTCTCCTCTCCCCCAGCCTCTATCTTCTCCCCATTTTGGCCTCTGCCCTCAGCTGTAAACCTGTGTTGGGGTTCCTGAGCCTGGCGTGTCCTCTCTGTCCCCAGCCCCTCCAGATGCCTGACCCCCCCAAGGACATTTGACCCTAGTGAGCTGCCCTCTGTGGGCTCTGTGAGGGCGTCTTGGTCAGGCGCCACCCCCCGGCCCCCAGGAGGAGGTGAGAGCACAGCTCTGTTCCTAGGGCAAGGAAGCGGACCCCATTTTTCCGTGGCCCTCTCTGCCCTGAGCTCAGCCTGAACTGGACCCCAGGCTGTGTCTGCCTCCCGGCCCCCCACCCATTGTCCCCCGGTGACCCTGCGCAGGAAGCTCCGTGGTTAGTGGCTGGGGGGTGGCCCCACCCTGTGAGGCTGCACTGTCCACACCCACCTGGCCTAGCGGCCTGGCTCCCTGGAGCCCTCCCTCAGTCACCATGTCACTGTGAGGACCCCTCCATGGGGGGCAGTGAGCTGGGGGCCACTGAGGTGCCCCGACACCCCCCAACTCCGGGAGGCGTGGGTCCCCGGGCCCCTAGAGGGTGTGGCCTGACACAGGCTGCTCTCCCAGTCACCATGTCACTGTGAGGACCCCTCCATGGGGGGCGCTGAGCTGGGAGCCACTGAGGTGCCCCGACACCCCCCAACTCCGGGAGGCGTGGGTCCCCGGGCCCCTAGAGGGTGTGGCCTGACACAGGCTGCTCTCCCAGTCACCATGTCACTG
This sequence comes from Erinaceus europaeus, assembly GCF_950295315.1. Taxonomy (NCBI): domain Eukaryota; kingdom Metazoa; phylum Chordata; class Mammalia; order Eulipotyphla; family Erinaceidae; genus Erinaceus; species Erinaceus europaeus. Next base: position 734,644 of record NC_080167.1, on the reverse strand, counting down.
TGAGGACCCCTCCATGGGGGGCGCTGAGCTGGGGGCCACTGAGGTGCCCCGACACCCCCCAACTCCGGGAGGCGTGGGTCCCCGGGCCCTAGAGGGTGTGGCCTGACACAGGCTGCTCTCCCAGAAGCCCCGTCTTCTCCCAGAATAAGGTGTCATGTTTTCTTCTCCCCAAAATGGACATTATAGGTTTCGTGCACCCCAGAGAACGGGTCTGTTTTCCTGAGACACAGGCCACACCCAGGCCTGTGTGAGCCTCAGATGTCCTCCCAGATGCCAGACTCTGTCGCCAGGCCCGTGTGGTGCCGGGTGGGGCCTGGGCCCCTGGGCCTTGGGCTCTCCAGTCCCGTGCCCACCTTGCTTGAGAGCTGCGTTCCCTGGGGTGGGGCCTCCCCTCCAAGCCGGCGTCCTCCGCAGGGTGCTGTCCGGGGCTCCCCGCCTGTGACCGGCGACAGTGCCCGCTGCCCCGACGCCACCCTGTCTCCGGCGACTGTGCACTGTCTCTGGATGGGAGGCTGCTTGCTGCCCAGGGAGGGGGTGCAGAGCCCTCCTGGGCACTGAGAATGGCATTCCCAGCACCCCCCCCCCAGCCCTTCTGGTGCCCGGGTGGGTGACGCAGGTCTGAAGGTGACTTACCCTCACACATCACGGTCTGTCTGCGCCAGGATTCTGCCATCTTTGTGCCTCATCCTGACTTTCTTACAGAGAAATATTTGTTCGTGACAAAGACTGGCTGGGTGCCGGAATGGCGCTCAGGGCTCATGGCTGGTCCCATGCTCACCACCGAGGCGCCCGCCCGTCTCTGTACCCACTACATTGAGAGGAGAAAATGGGGTGTATGGGTGTGTGGTGGCGCACCTGGTAGGGCGCACATGTTACAGTGAACAAGGACCTGGGTTCAAGCCCCTCATCCCCACCTGCAGGGGAGAGGCTTCACAAGCAGTGAAGCAGGGCTGCAGCTGTCTCTCTCCCTCTTTATCTCCCTTTTCCTCTCAATTTATCTCTGCTCTATCAAAAGAGAAAAAATAAAAAAAGAAAGAAAAGAAAGTTTCTTTTTATTGTGTTTTGTTGTTGCCAGGGCTTCACTGATCCAAGCCAACTTTTTCAGAGAGAGAGAGAGAGAGAGGAACTCCAGCCCTGGAGATTCCCCTGAGGCCAGGGGCCAGGCCTGAACCTGGGCGCTGTCCCACAGAGCAGCCCCCACCCCCGCTGCCCTTCACCCTGTCTTTCTGCTGCCCACCTTCTGTCTGTCTGCCCCATGGCAGAGGGAGTAGTCGGGCTGACCCTGACCGGATTCTTTTACTGTTTGTCAGCTTCTTGCTGAGCAGACTCTATTTCCGTTTGTCATAGTTTCTCATCTTCACCACCAGACACGTCATCCCAAGAGATGAGCAGATGATCCTTGGCCCCTTGCAAAGATGCTGAACACTTCCTACCATGAGATGCAAGGGGGGGGAGAGAAATGGAATAAGGGAGGGAGGGAGAGAGGGAGAGGTAGCGATAGAGAGGGAGAGAGGGAGGAGAGAGAGAGAGGGAGGGAGGGAGGGAGGGGATAAGGGAGAGGGAGGGTGAGGGAGAGAGGAGAGAGGGAGGGAGAGGGGAGAGAGAGTGAGGGGAGAGAGGGAAGGAGAGGAGGGAATAAGGGAGAAAGGAGGGGGAAGAGAGAGGAGAAGGAGAGGGGGAGAGGAGGGGTTGAGGGAGGGGGGGAGAGCCAGAGGAGGCGGGGAGAGAGGAGGGAATGAGGGAGGGAGAGAGAGAGAGAATAGAGAGAGTGGATAAGGCACTGGACTCTCTAGCATAAGGTCCTGAGTTCAATCCCCAGCCGCACATGTATCTTTCTCTCGCTCTCCCCTGTCTTCTCACTGATAAATAAATAAGTAAATAAATAAATAAATAAAACATTGAAAGAGAGAGAGGAAGAATGAGGGTGCCAGGTACTTACAGTGCTGGGGGCTGGTCCCAGAGTCACTGCGTGCAGCCCTGAGCCCCACCACTGTACCGCTTGTCTGCCTGGGTGCTCTCTCTCTCTCTCTCTCTCTCTCTCTCTCTCTCTCTCTGTCTCTATGAGCAGAGGCCTCATACATGTGGTCTCACTACTCTGGGCACTTTTTCTCCATTAGAGGGAGTGACACTGCAGCACTGAGCTTTCCTTGGTGCTGTAGTACCTCCATGTGGTGCCTGGATTCAAAGTGTGGCTGTGCACAGGGTATGCAGAGCCTCAGCCAGTGGACTCTATCTCCAGCCAAGATTTCTCTCTCTTTTTAATTTTTTTATTATTTTTATTTATTTATTGGGCAGAGACAGGTGAAAATTGAGAGGGAAGAGGGTGATAGAGAGGAAAAGAGACAGAGAGACACCTCCAGACCTGCTTCACCACTCACAAAGTTATCCCCCTGCAGGTGGGGACTGGGGGCTCGAACCTGGGACCTTCCACACTGTAACATGTGCCCAGCCAGGTGCGCCACCACTTGGCCCCCCAAGATCTCTTATTGTTATTATTATGAAAGGTTTCAAAAGTATTTATTGACCAGAGACAGAAACTAAGAGAGGAGGAGGAGGAGGAGGAGGAGGAGGAGGGATGCCTGCACCCTTACTCCACCACTTGTGAAGCTCTCCTGCAGGGGTGAAGCAGGGCTTGAACCCAGGGCCTTGTGTATGGTAATGTGGGCACTTGGCCAGGGGCGCGACCGCCTGGCCCCAGACTGTTTTCACGGAGGGTAGGGTGGTGAGATGCTGAAGCCTGCCAAGCCCCAGCCCTGATTGCCTCCTGGTCAACCCTAAACACCCTATTCTCTCCCCCCAGGCTTTGCTGTCCTGGCCTCTGCCTCCCACTACTGGCCACTGGAGAGAGTGGGCGGGATCCACGAGTTTCAGGACACAGCTGGAGGTAAACACAGATGCTGAGGGCAGGGGCCACCAGGGATGGGGACGGGGGTGGGGGACCCTGCAGAGGACAGCGGGCCACCAGGGCCAGGGACAGGGGACCCTGCAGAGGACAGCGGGCCACCAGGGCCAGGGACAGGGGACCCTGCAGAGGACAGCGGGCCACCAGGGCCAGGGCCAGGGGACCCTGCAGAGGACAGCGGGCCACCAGGGCCGGGGCCAGGGGACCCTGCAGAGGACAGCGGGCCACCAGGGCCGGGGCCAGGGGACCCTGCAGAGGACAGCGGGCCACCAGGGCCGGGGACAGGGGACCCTGCAGAGGACAGCGGGCCAACAGGGATGGGGACAGGGGACCCTGCAGAGGACAGCGGGCCACCAGGGATGGGGACAGGGGACCCTGCAGAGGACAGCAGGCCACCAGGGCCAGGGACAGGGGACCCTTCAGAGGACAGCGGGCCACCAGGGCCGGGGATAGGGGACCCTGCAGAGGACAGCGGGCCACCAGGGATGGGGACAGGGGAACCTGCAGAGGACAGCGGGCCACCAGGGCCAGGGACATGGGACCCTGCAGAGGACAGCAGGCCACCAGGGATGAGGACAGGGGGACCCTGCAGAGGACAGCAGGCCACCAGGGCCGGGGACAGGGGGACCCAGCAGAGGACAGTGGGCCACCAGGGATGGGGACTGGGGACACTACCCAGGCCACCGTGTGCCTGGCTGAGTGCTGACTCTCGGTGCTGGCCAGAACTAGTGGTGCCGCCCAGCTCGGCGTCCTGCAGAAGTCACGGCCAGCGGCCCAGGCCTGCTTGGGCAGCCCCAGGACAAGCAGCTTTGCCACCAGTGGCCAAACGCTCCGCCCGCATCCCTGTGCCGTGTCACTGCTGCTCATGCTTCCCCGTGCTCCCCTCCTCCTCCACTGCACTGTGCCGTCCCTCTGTCCAGCCTCTCTGGCCACGTTGCCTAGCTCTCAGCTGGGGGTGTGTGGGCATCACGGGAGCCGCTGGGAACCCAGCCGGTGCTGTCCGGGGCCACGCGATGCCCATGGGGCCCAGGCACGCCCGCCGCACTCACTGCTCTGCTCTTTCGTCCCCCAGTGCCGGGGGTGCCCGGCCTCACAGTGCTCCCCTCCCATCACGCCGCCTCTGTGTACACCCATGACTCTGCGTACTCAGACCGCTCGGCCGCTGTAGGTGAGCCTGCGCCCCTGCCCCATCCAGGCCCCACCCCTGCTTCTGCATGTACCCCTGTCCTGGCCAGCGGGAGAAGCAGGTCCCCACCCGCTCTCAGGGCCCCGTCAGGAAGGCGCCCCTGGGACACAGCCTGGCTCCGGTGACCACGGCCCCTCCCCTGGGACGTCGCCCCCTCCCCGACCGCGGCAGACAGCCAGCACCCAGACCTCGGTGGAGGCTCCTTGCTGGGAGGTCGGGCCTCGGGGCTGCAGCCAAAGCGTGGGAGACATTGGGCCCATGCCGGTCACGCTGTTCCTGTGGTCCCCAGCCATCTGCTCTGCCACCCGCGTGTCACTAGCAGCAGGACCAGCCCCCACTGCCCTGCCGGCTGTGTGCTGAGGGGCATCAGTGGGGTCACCGTGCCGCCGTGTCACCCTGCGCGACCCTGTGCTGAGCTCACGCCACACGCTAACGTCCGCTCCGTGTGCCTGGCTCACGGTTTGCTTGTTGTGAGGGCACCGAGTGACCTAGGCCCCTCGAGGCTGCGTGGCCCACGTGGGCCGTGGTCTCCCGCGACGACTGACGCAGGCCTGTCCTGTCAGATCTCGTGGAAGGGAAGGTGAGCAAAGGTGTTTACCTCAAGGAGGAAGAGAGACTCACGCTCCTGCACTTCAGGGGGGCCAAGGCCTCATGTGTCAGCAGCCCTGCCCAGTGCGGCTCCAGGGGTGAGTGTCCCCCGGGCGCCCCCTCCCCCACAGCACCCGGCCTCACCTCCCCGCCGAGGTGGTTGTCTTCCAGTGGGGGGGGCAGCTGGGTCACCTTTCACTTCCCCAGGAGACAGACAGGCGGATGGACGGACAACAGAGTCCTGCTCAGCTGTCTGTGTGGCGTGTGGTGTGTGGCGTGTGGCGGTGTAGGGACTGAGCCCGGGTCCCACATGCAGCCCTTGCTCCAGCCATAGGCTCTGTCTGCTGGTCCCCAGGGGAGGGGCCAGTTGGGCACAGACCAGTGATGGGAGCACTCAAGCACCAGAGAGGAGTGTGGAGCCTTCTAGGCCCTTCCATCCTGTCCCCCACGGTTTGCTGGGGGCGGAGACACACAGCTCAGACCCCCTACCATCCCATCACCAGACTCCCGGTTCTGGGTGCCACGCTGCAGGTGCCTGAGCCGGGCCGTCCCTGCTGGGCCACACAAGCCAAGCCAGGTCTCCAGGGGCTGCCCTGGCTGTCTCTGCAGAGACCTCAGGGAGACTGTCTCTTGAACTTTGCCTGCAGATGGAGCTGTGAGGGTCCCAGGAGAAAGGCCATCGGGTCCTGCTGTCCTCAAACTCTCGCCCCAGGGCACAGCCGCCATCTTTGACTTGTGTCTGCTATACCTGTCCTCTCTATGTCTCTGTCTGTCTGTCTTTCACCTCTCCTGTTTATCTGTCTCTCTGTCATCTATCTTATCTGTCTGTCCTCCATCCTGTCTGTCATCTATCCTGTGTGTCTTTGTGTCTGTCATTTATCCTCTCTGTGTATCTGTCATCTATTCTGTCTGTCTGTCTGTCTGTCTGTCAGTCATCTTGCCCGCACTGGGGCCTCACGCATGACTACTGTTCCCTGGATGACTTTTTCACTCTTTTCTCAGAGAGAAGGAGGGAGGGGGGAAGGAGAGAGAGAGAGATTCAGAGAGGAAGGGAGAGACAGGCAGCCCCACCTGCAACCATGGAGCCTCTGCAGTGCCATCCCCAGCTCTCCTGTGTGGTTCCAGGGGCTTGAACCCAGGACTGAGCACTGCTTTAGCAGGGGAGCCGTCCTCTGGCCACACACACCTTGGCCCCTTTCACTGAATGGCCCCAGCCCCTCTGCGGCCACCCAGGGCTCTGGGGCCCCCTGGACCTTGCCCCCTGCGGGGGCCCAGGCCTCCGTGTGTCCGTCCACTGTGGACCTTGTCCTGTGCACTCCCTTGTGCCCACCCCTCCCTCAGAACACTGATACTTTCTTCAATCGCCGTTGGCCAGGGGGGGCCAGGTCCCTGCAGTGCTGATGGGCTGAGGGTTCACGGGAGGAGGAGGCCAGGCCATGCTCTTTTCCTGCCCGCCTCTGCTCTCTGGGCCTGTATCTGCACGAGGCAGGGCTTCTTGGGCTCCCTGGAGGCCCCCCACTCTCCCTCGATGCTCCTGGCCTCCCTCCCTCCCCCACCCTCCTGAATCTCCCTCCCTCAAGGCGACCCCACTCATTCACCCAGGCGAGGGGGAGGCTGCTCTCAGGACCGTGTGACATCCCTGCTCCCATCCCTGCCACGGCCAGCAGCTGCTGTGGCTTCTGGACACAGTGGCATTGAACCAACACAGCTTGAGCAGACGGAGCTTTCAAGAGCAGCAAAGTGGGGCTTCTGTGAACACTCCTGGCAATCTGTGTTGTAACGGAAATGACAATTTTCAGTGTAGCTTCCTGCAAAAGCTGCTGTTTTGCAGGTGGGGGTGGGATGGGGGCCCACTTGTTACTTGGGCAGACTGAGCCCATGGCTGGCAGGTGCAGGTGGGAGGAGTGTGTGTCTGTGTGCATGTGTGTATAAATGTGCACATGTGTGTGAATTGTGCATGTGTGTATAAATGTGCACATGCGTGTGAGTTGTGTGTATATAAATGTGCACATGTGTGTGAATTGTGTCTGTGCATGTGTGTATAAATGTGCACATGCGTGTAGGTTGTGTGTATATAAATGTGCACATGTGTGTGAATTGTGTCTGTGCATGTGTGTATAAATGTGCACATGCGTGTGGGTTGTGTGTGTATAAATGTGCACATGTGTGTGAATTGTGTCTGTGCATGTGTGTATAAATGTGCACATGCGTGTGGGTTGTGTGTATATAAATGTGCACATGTGTGTGAATTGTGTCTGTGCATGTGTGTATAAATGTGCACATGCGTGTGGGTTGTGTGTGTATAAATGTGCACATGTGTGTGAATTGTGCATGTGTGTATAAATGTGCACATGCGTGTGGGTTGTGTGTATAAATGTGCACATGTGTGTGAATTGTGCATGTGTGTATAAATGTGCACATGTGTGTGGGTTGTGTGTATATAAATGTGCACATGTGTGTGAATTGTGTCTGTGCATGTGTGTATAAATGTGCACATGCGTGTGGGTTGTGTGTATATAAATGTGCACATGTGTGTGAATTGTGTCTTGTGCATGTGTGTATAAATGTGCACATGTGTGTGGGTTGTGTGTGTATAAATGTGCACATGCGTGTGGGTTGTGTGTATATAAATGTGCACATGTGTGTGAATTGTGTCTTGTGCATGTGTGTATAAATGTGCACATGCATGTGGGTTGTGTGTGTGTAAATGTGCACATGTGTGTGAATTGTGTCTTGTGCATGTGTGTATAAATGTGCACATGCGTGTGGGTTGTGTGTGTATAAATGTGCACATGCGTGTGGGTTGTGTGTGTATAAATGTGCACATGCGTGTGAATTGTGTCTTGTGCATGTGTGTATAAATGTGCACATGCGTGTGGGTTGTGTGTATATAAATGTGCACATGTGTGTGAATTGTGTCTTGTGCATGTGTGTATAAATGTGCACATGTGTGTGGGTTGTGTGTGTATAAATGTGCACATGCGTGTGGGTTGTGTGTATATAAATGTGCACATGTGTGTGAATTGTGTCTTGTGCATGTGTGTATAAATGTGCACATGCATGTGGGTTGTGTGTGTGTAAATGTGCACATGTGTGTGAATTGTGTCTTGTGCATGTGTGTATAAATGTGCACATGCGTGTGGGTTGTGTGTGTATAAATGTGCACATGCGTGTGAATTGTGTCTGTGCATGTGTGTATAAATGTGCACATGCGTGTGGGTTGTGTGTGTATAAATGTGCACATGTGTGTGAATTGTGTCTGTGCATGTGTGTATAAATGTGCACATGCATGTGGTTTGTGTGTGTATAAATGTGCACATGTGTGTGAATTGTGTCTTGTGCATGTGTGTATAAATGTGCACATGCGTGTGGGTTGTGTGTGTATAAACGTGCACATGCGTGTGAATTGTGTGCACGTGTGTGCGTGTGCCCTCAGCCTCTGGGCCGGGCCAGCTGGGGGCTGTGGGGCTGCTTCCAACTTGCTCACTTCCAGCCGGGAGCCGTGCTGTCCAGCCCAACCTACAGCCCCTGAGGAGGGCTGCATGCTGGGCGCTGTCCACTGGGTGCTGTCCACGGGGCACTGTTGTCTGGGCTCTGTCTACTGGACACCGGGTCTTGTCTTCTTGGTGCTGGGCGCTGTCCACTATTCACTGCCCTCTGGGCACCCTTGGGTGGAGAGAGTGGAGATGCCCACTCTTCTTGTGAGTGCAGAGAAGGGGCCCTGTGCCCCAGGTGGGGTGCTCCGTCCAACAGAGCGTGGAGTCAGCTCAGGGTCAGCACAGGGTCGGCGCAGGGACTCAGTGTTGGGCTCAGCTCAGGTTCGCCGTGAGATCAGTGAGGAGGCCTCAGCCAGCTCCCCAGGCCCATCTACACCATTGCCCACCCAGCTGCCCACCCAGCTGCAGACTGTGTAGCCGGGCCCTGATGGCCCTGGGCAGGAGAGTGGATGGTCTGGACGCCCACTGAGGGGTGCCCACACCTGTGCTGACACACCCTGCCCGCAGGCGTCTCCTTCTCGTTCTTCTGGAAGGCGCAGGCCCAGCCACGGCGGTTGCCCACCAATGGGGCGCAGGTGGTGTCCTCCGGCTTCAGGGTCAGCTCCAGTGGGGGCGAGGGCACCGTGGAGCTCCACACGCGTGAGGACGCCATGACCTGGGAGGCCAGCGTCAGCCCCCCAGGTGGGCGGGCCATCGGGGGTTGGGAGTGATGGGGACAGGGGGTGGGGGATGGGGCCATGGGGGGACACGGGGAAGCAGGGGGAAAGGCCATCTGGAGAGGTGGGGTCCATGTGGGGCTCAGAGGGCAGCTTTTAGGGCCATCTCGGGGCTGGGGACCATTTCAGAGCAGGAGGAGGGCCAGGGGGCCTTCTTCCTCCTGGGATCCCCTCTGGCTCGGGGGTCCACTGGGGCCCTGACCAGCTCCCAGCACCAGTGCTGTCCTCACACTCCAGTGCCCAGACCCTGCTTTTGTGGGTGCCTGGGTGGACCCTGGGAAAGGAGCACGTGTCCCCTCTTAGTAGCTCCAAAGGTGGGCAGACACACCTGTAGTGGAGCTGGGTCCCATGTCAAGCCATTGATGTCACAGGAGTGATGTCGCAGGGCATGTGGTTCAGAGGTGGTGAGGGGGCAGGAGGCCACAAGTAGAGTTCTCAAGTGCAGGGGGGGTGCACCAAGGGCTTCAGGAAGCACTGAGGGAGCTCTCTGGGCTGCGGGGTGGAGGCTGTCTGGACATGAGAGGGCATTTATGACCACTACAGAGCCTGGTCAGACCTAGCACCAGCCAGCCTGCACCTGGTGAGACCTAGCACCCAGCCAGCCTGCATCTGGTCAGACCTAGCACCCAGCCAGCCTGCACCTGGTCAGACACCTAGCACCCAGCCAGCCTGCACCTGGTCAGACCTAGCACCCAGCCAGCCTGCACCTGGTCAGACCTAGCACCAGCCAGCCTGCACCTGGTCAGACACCTAGCACCCAGCCAGCCTGCACCTGGTCAGACCTAGCACCCAGCCAGCCCGCACCTGGTCAGACCTAGCACCCAGCCAGCCTGCACCTGGTCAGACCTAGCACCCAGCCAGCCTGCACCTGGTCAGACCTAACACCCAGCCAGCCTGCACCTGGTCAGACCTAACACCCAGCCAGCCTGCACCTGGTCAGACCTAGCACCCAGCCAGCCTGCACCTGGTCAGACCTAGCACCAGCCAGCCTGCACCTGGTCAGACCTAGCACCAGCCTGCACCTGGTCAGACCTAGCACCCAGCCAGCCCGCACCTGGTCAGACCTAGCACCCAGCCAGCCTGCACCTGGTCAGACCTAGCACCCAGCCAGCCTGCACCTGGTCAGACCTAGCACCACCAGCCTGCACCTGGTCAGACCTAGCACCCAGCCAGCCTGCACCTGGTCAGACCTAGCACCCAGCCAGCCTGCACCTGGTCAGACCTAGCACCCAGCCAGCCTGCACCTGGTCAGACCTTAGCACCAGCCTGCACCTGGTCAGACCTAGCACCCAGCCAGCCTGCACCTGGTCAGACCCTAGCACCCAGCCAGCCAGCACCTGGTCTGACCTAGCACCCTGCCAGCCAGCACCTGGTCAGACCTCGTACCACCCAGCCAGCACCTGGTCAGACCTAGCACCAGCCTGCATGTGGCGGGGTCCCCACTGGTGCTTGGAGGGGTGCTGAGGTAGCATGCTGCCCAGGGCGTAGCTGGCCACATACCCACTGGCTCTGTCTGCCCCCCAGGCCCCTACTGGACGCATATCCTGTTCACGTGGCAGCCGCAGGAGGGCCTGAAGGTGTACGTCAATGGCAGCCTGAGCACGGCAGACCCGCGAGGCAGAGTGGCCCCCGCCTACGGGGAGCCCCACGTCAGCCTGGTTCTGGGGTCCCTGCTCCGACCAGGCCCGGCACCCCCAGGGAGGGGCCTTCGATGAGGTCGTGGTCTGGGGAGCGAGCCCTCAGCCCCGAGGAGGTTGCTGCTTACTTCACAGCAGCTGTAGGTCAGTGGGGCCCTCCTGGGCGGGGGCGGGGGGCGGGGGCGGGGGGCCCGGGGAGGCCCTGCTCTCCCTGTTTCTCACCCCACTCAGGGCTGCTGGGTGGGGACCCTTCATGGGTGGGACCACTCTCCCTGCTCCTCTTTCTCTCCCTCCTCTTCCTTCCTCCCTTCCTTTTGCCCTCTTTCTCCCCCTCTGCCCCTCCCTCCCCCTGCACCTCCCTCCCCCAGCTCCCTTCCCATCTTGGGGATCTGCTGACACCCAGGGCCCTGCTCATCTTTCCCGGGTGTCCAGCCTGGGCCCTCATTCTGGATGTGGAGTGGAAGTCTTGGCTGCTGGCCCTGGCACTGGCAGGACAGGTGCCCTTGTCAGAGGCTCGGCCCCTGGCCCTCCCCACCCCGCACTGAGCACCCCTGCAGAGCCCCCCCAAAGCAGGGCCCCTCATCTCCACTGACCCACCTTCCTGCCACAAGTGCTCACTGTGTGCTGTGGGGCTCACCTGCTGCCACCCCTGGAAGGTCTGTTTCCCTCCCCCCACAGAGGTGGCAGGGACAGTGTCCCTGGGAGGAGCCGGGTGTCAGCCTGCACATGCCCTCAGGTGGGTCCCTGCTGGCAGCTCTGAGGAGTCTCAGTCACTGCAAACACCTGTCACCCTGCTGACACCCCAACTCAGGGTCCCAGGACACTGCCCTGCATGCAGTACAGGGGTGCTGCCAGGCAGCCCCCCAAGCCTGACCTCTGATGGACCTTCCAGCGGTCACTGGTAGGAGGCGGGAGGAGCGCCTGGTTGAGGGCAGAGGGTCTCTCAGAGTATCTCTCTCCCTAGGAAGGCATGCGCCCTTCACCCCCACAGGCCCCTGCGTCACCCGGCAGAGGGTCTGTCTCAGAGTATCTCTCTCCCTAGGAAGGCATGCGCTCTTCACCCCCACAGGCCCCTCCATCACCCCCAATGGCACCCCGGTGAGCATGGGCTCCACCCACCCTGGCCGGAAGGACAGGGACACAGTCATGGGTGGGGGCTGGGTGAGCGTGGACAGGGTGGGTCCTGGGGTCTCCAGCGCGGGAAGCTCTGGGCTCAGTCTCCCTGCACCTCCACGGACACCTGGGGCCTGTCACCAAGTGTGCAGGCTGTGTAGGAGGGCACGGTGGGCATCCTCAAAGCCTGGGGTGGCAGCCAGCACCTCAGAGGCCTGCCTCTGCCACTCAGATGCCCACCAGCACCTCCCGCCCGCTCAGCACCCGCCTGACAGAAAAGGGGGACAGGCAGCTCCTCCAGGGTCCTCCTGGCCTACCCCTGCAAGACCTGTCCCTCAGCCTGCCTAGCACAGCCCTGAAGGGGGATGCCGCACAGAACCTCACCCAGGTAGGCCCCCAGCCAGGTAAGCCTCCAGCCAGGTAGGCCCTGACTTAGGTAAGCTCCAGCCAGGTAGGCCCCAGCCAGCTAAGCCGTCAGCCCTCACCCAGGAAGACCCTTACCCAGGTAGGCCCCTAGCCAGGTAGGTTCCAGCGAGGTAAGCTCCCAGCCAGGTAGGCTCCAGCCAGGTAAGCCCCCAGCCAGGTAAGCCCCCAGCCAGGTAGGCCCCAGCCAGGTAAGCCCCCAGCCAGGTAGGCCCCTAGCCAGGTAGGCCCCAGCCAGGTAGGCCCCAGCCAGGTAAGCCCCCAGCCAGGTAGGCCCCCAGCCAGGTAAGCCCCCAGCCAGGTAGGCCCCCAGCCAGGTAAGCCCCAGCCAGGTAGGCCCCCAGCCAGATAGGCCCCAGCCAGCTAAGCAATCAACTCTCATCCAAGAAGACCCTCAGCCAGGTAGGCCCCCAGCCAGGTAGGCCCCTAGCCAGGTAGGCCCCAACCAGGTAAGCCCCCAGCCAGGTAGGCCTCCAGCCAGGTAGGCCTCCAGCCAGGTAGGCTCCAGCCAGGTAGGCCCCCAGCCAGGTAGGCCTCCAGCCAGGTAGGCCTCCAGCAAGGTAGGCCCCAGCCAGGTAGGCCCCAGCCAGGTAGGCCCCCAGCCAGGTAGGCCCCCAGCCAGGTAGGCCCCCAGCCAGGTAAGCCCCCAGCCAGGTAGGCCTCCGGCAAGGTAGGCCCCAGCCAGGTAGGCCCCCAGCCAGGTAGTCCCTGACCTGGCAGGTCTGGGCCTCTGCTTCCTCCTGCAGCCCAGCCCCCAGGGTATGGCAGAGGGGGGCTCAGCCTGTGCTCACAATGTATCCGCCACTCCCACCCCCACCAGACCTTCCTGGACACCGTGGGTCAGGTGCTGCAGCTACCCAGCTGGACTTCGGGACCTCAGGTGAGCAGAGCCTGGGTTCCGGGGGCTGCGGTGCCAGGTGGGGGCTCACCTGGGCAGGGTAGGGATGCCTGGTGAGGAAGGGGTAAGTCCAGAGGGCAGATAGTTGGGAGTGCTTCCCTCCAGAGCCCACCCCTTTAGGGAGAAGAGGACAGATGGCCAGTGTCTCATTCCTTAGTGGGGCTGGGGGTGCCAAGGCCTTTCCCATGGGGGAGGGGCAGGTGGGGACTGCCGGGGTCCCAGGGGGGTCACTGAGCCCCACCCCACGTCTGCTCTCAGAGCCCCTGGCCCCCTGGGTGGTGGGTTCTGAGTCCCTCCTCACATCTCTCAGAGGTCCTGCCACCCCTGGGTGGGGGGCAGCTGGCCCTCACAGGGTGGGTGTGACTTTCCTGGGACTCCTCATGGCCTGGGAGGATGGGCCCCTCAGTGCTAGGTGCTCCCGTGGGAGGAGAGAGAAGTTGACGCCAGCAGGTGTCTCCCTCCAGGACAGCTCGGTGGTGCTGGGCCTGGTGGACACAGTGGAGGCTGTGGTGGGCCGTATTGCTGCCAGCCTTCGGGCCAGTGAGGCCGTCAGCATCTCTGGCTCCTCCTCTGTGGCAGGTACTTGCCCCAGGGAACAGCAGGATGGGCTCAGATGGGTGCCAGGGTCTGATGCCCATGCGACCCAGCGTCACGCAGTGGAACTCTGTGGGCTGGACCCAGACAGCTCTGCTGGGTCACTAGCCTGTGTCACACAGCAGAAGGCCAGGGCCCTCCATCCAGCATCCTGCTGGCCAGAGTGAGGGCCAGCAGACTGCCCCCAGGAGCCTGGCTCTGAGAGGACAGCCCCCCAGAGTGGCCAGCTGCCCCGAGGACAGCGGTCAGATGGCAGCTGTGGCCAGGCGCGAGGAGGGGCCTGTGTCTGCCCGTGGTCCAGGCCCCCTCGCCTCTGACTGTCCCCCACCCTGGCTCCAGACTTCTCCCTGGCCAGACTTGGGCCAGCAGCCATGAACACCTCCCACTTCCGCTTCCCGGCCCAAGGGCAGAGCTACATTGAGATCCCCCAGCAGGCCTTCCGCAGCCAAGGTGCGTGGGGGCTGGGCCCCTGGGGACACGGGCTGTGCCCCTGCCTGGTGGCACGGAGACCCCGCTCACCACCAGCTGCCCATGTCCAGACGGGGGTCAGCCCTGGGCCACAGGGAGCACTGGGGCCTTGTCCTCTGTCCCCACTGTGACGCCTCTGCCCCGCAGGCTGGACCACCATTGTAGGCCTCTTCTACCACAGCTTGCACCCCCACCTGGGCAACATCCCCCCCGCCAGCACCAGGTGAGTCTGGGGCAGCAGCTGGCACCAAGGGGACCCATGTCCTTGCCCGCACAGGCCGGTGGCACGGCAGTGCTGGGGTCAGAGCAGGTCACACCCTGGAGAAGACATGGCTGGGGGCTGGCTGGGGGCCACTGTTCCCGTTGCCTCAGAGCAAGTTGTGGGGACCAGGCCGAGGGCTCTGAGGTCTCCCCTCCAGCTGCTTCTCAGCCTTTATCTTTTGTGTCCCCTCGTGAGCTGGTGGGAGACCACTTCCTGTAAACGCTGACCTCTCGGGTTCGAGGAGGAGGCTAGCAGTGTAGGGGTGTGTGAGCAGACACAGCGGCCTGCCCTGTGTCCTCCACCATCCCAGTACATGATGGCTGTGTGGGAACAGTGGGGGAGCAGCGACATCCCCTCACCCCAGCTGGCAGTGGACAAGAGCTGGTGCTTACTGCAGCTTTGGGCCAGGGTCTGAGCAGGCCCCAGGCTCCCAGGTTCCGCTCCACCAGGCCTGGCTGAGGCCTCAGAGTCTAAATGGCCAGACGTCACACAGCCTGGTGGTCTCAGTGCTGGCTCATGCCTGGCTGTCCCACTCTCTCCCTCTCCCTCTGTCTAAAGCCAATGACTGTGAGGCCAGGTGGTGGTGCACCCGGTTAAGCGCACACATTACAGTGCCCAAGGACCCAGGTTCAAGCCCCTGGCCCCCACCTGCAGGGGGAAAGCTTCACAAGTGGTGAAGCAGGGCTGCAGGTGTCTCTCTGTCTCTCTCCCTCCCTATCTCCCCTCCTCTCGAATTTTTCTGTCTCCACCCAATAAATAAGCAAGCAGTCAGACAGTGAGAAGGCCACATACCAGTGGTGGAGCGTGTGTGTGAGGCCTGGGCTCAACCTCTGGCAGCACCGAGAAAGCCCTGGTTGTTATGAAAATGTCCACCCTCCTACATCAGAGAGCTGACTGTCTCCTGGGCTCCTCAGCCCAGCCCAGGACCCTCTGGAGGCAAGTCCCTCGTTTCTCATAGTCGAGCCTGTGCATGTTTCGTCCCTGCTCTGAAGAGATATGGGCTTTGGGCTGCTGCAGTAGTTCAGCCAGATACTGCTTGGCTATGGGCATGGCCCCCAGCACTGGAGGGAGCTGGGGGTCTCTCTCCTCTCTCAGCCTCCCACAAGTCCTCACTGAGGGTCGAGCCTGATTGCTGGCAGTGCTGCCCAGGGGTCATGTGGAGGTCAAGGGAGGCTGCACCAGGGTCTGGCGTGAAGGGCAGGGGCGCCCTGGCTGCAGGAGCAGTGAGTCAGGAAGCGTGTGAACACACACCCATGCTCGGGTAAAGGGTGACGGG
The DNA here is from genome assembly GCF_950295315.1 of Erinaceus europaeus. NCBI lineage: Eukaryota > Metazoa > Chordata > Mammalia > Eulipotyphla > Erinaceidae > Erinaceus > Erinaceus europaeus. Next base: position 719,084 of record NC_080167.1, on the reverse strand, counting down.
CCCCGGGCTGAGTACTGGCAGAGACACTGGTGGTCTGAGCTGCGGATGCACACTGCCAGGCCAGGGCCACGCCACGTCCACACCCTGCTGCGGCAGGGTCTGTTGAGCTTTTGTGTTCCCCTGGGCTGAGGAGACCCCCCCCCCAGAGGGTGCTGGGAGGGCCAGGCCAGAGGATGGTGGTCACCTGCTGTCCTGGGGCTGGGGGGCAGGCAGCTGCTGGAGTCTGTGTGGAAGGCAGGCCCTGTGTAGAGGTCCCTTGTGGAAGCCCTGTGTGTGGAAGTCCTGTGTGTAGGCCCCATGTGGAGTCCTGTGTGGAGGGCAGGCCCTGTGTGTAGGCCCTGTGTGTGTAAGTCCTGTGTGCAGGCCCCATGTGGAGTCCCGTGTGGAGGGCAGGCCTTGTGTGGAGGCCCCGTGTAGAGCCCCGTGTGTGGAAGTCCCGTCTGGAGGGCAGGCCCTGTGTGGAGGCCCCGTGTAGAGCCCCGTGTGTGGAAGTCCCGTGTGGAGGGCAGGCCCTGTGTGGAGGCCCCGTGTAGAGCCCCGTGTGTGGAAGTCCCGTCTGGAGGGCAGGCCCTGTGTGGAGGCCCCGTGTAGAGCCCCGTGTGTGGATGTCCCGTGTGGAGGGCAGGCCCTGTGTGGAGGCCCCGTGTAGAATCCCGTGTGTGGAAGTCCCGTGTGGAGGGCAGGCCCTGTGTGGAGGCCCCGTGTAGAGCCCCGTGTGTGGAAGTCCCGTGTGGAGGGCAGGCCCTGTGTGGAGGCCCCGTGTAGAATCCCGTGTGTGGAAGTCCCGTGTGGAGGGCAGGCCCTGTGTGGAGGCCCCGTGTAGAGCCCTGTGTGTGGAAGTCCCGTCTGGAGGGCAGGCCCTGTGTGGAGGCCCCGTGTAGAGCCCCGTGTGTGGAAGTCCCGTCTGGAGGGCAGGCCCTGTGTGGAGTCCCCGTGTAGAATCCCGTGTGTGGAAGTCCCGTGTGGAGGGCAGGCCCTGTGTGGAGGCCCCGTGTAGAGCCCCGTGTGTGGAAGTCCCGTGTGGAGGGCAGGCCTCATGTGGAGACCAAGCCCCCGGTGCCCACTGGTGCAGAACTTGACAGTGGGGTGGGCCTCTGCAGGCACAGGTGTGGCCTGCAGGTGTCAGGGCACCTGTCTGCAGGCAGACCCACCTCTGTCTGGGCTGGCGCCCGAGCCCCGGGGCCCCTCTGTCCTTTCTCTAGCTTGGTTCCTGTGACTTCCAGCTCATGGTCAGGTCTGAGCCCCCACGTTCCCGGGTGCTGTCACCCCTGGCCCCAGCCCCTGTGCCAGGGCGGCGCCCGGCTCCTCCTTGCTGTTGAGTGAGTGGCTGGGCTTGTGGGGAGCCGCCCCGCGGCCAGGACCTGAGCCGTGGCCTGAGTCTCCATGACCTGCCCCTCCTCAGGGTCTCCGGGGCTGCCCGCCACCCTGGCTGCCTGCTGTCTGCGGTCAGTGCGCTCATCGCCTTGGAGGTGTCCCCGCCCCCCGTGCTGTCCCAGGACCTGGCAGCTGCCCCGCTGGTCAGCATCCACCTGCAGCTCCGGCTGGTGAGTGGGGGCACTGCTGGCCCCTCGTCCTCTCTTCGCCTGATTGTCCTGCTGTGGGCAGTGTCCCTTGGCTTGGTGACAGCACTGGGGCCCTTCTGTTTTTTTTTTTTTTTTTCCTCCAGGGTTATTGCTGGGGCTCGGTGCCTGCACTGTGAATCCACTGCTCCCGGAGGCCATTTTTTCCCATTTTGTTGCCCTTGTTGTTGCCCTTGTTGTTGTCCTTATTGTTGTTTTGCCATTGATATTGTTGTTGTTGGATAGGACAGAGAAAAATCAAGAGAAAAGGGGAGACAGAGGGGAGAGAGAAAGACAGATACCTGCCAACCTGCTTCACCACTTGTGAAGTGACCCCCCTGCAGATGGGGAGTCTGGGGCTCAAACCAGGATCCTTATCCAGTCCTTGCACCTTTCGCCACTTAACCCACTTAGTGTGCTTAACACACTGTGCTACCGCCCGACCCCCTCGGGGTACTGTGTGTGCTGGGGAGGGTCCTCACTTGTCTCCATCATGGCCTTGGCTCCCAGACCCAATAAGCAAAGCAAGGTGGCCACAGTCTGTGTTTTGTGGCCTAGAGACAGCTCCTCCTGGGGGCCTGGGGACAGCTCTGACCTTTCCTTGCTCTTGGCACTATCACATGCATATCCCTTAGCTGGGAGCCCCCAGGGGCTGGACACTCCTGCACTCTGGCATTAGCTGGGCATTGGCTGGGGCTGCATGTCCCCATCCTGAGTGACTGGCCACATGCTTCAGCAAGACCAGGCTGATGGTGGTTGGGAGTCCTGTCCCCAGGGCTGGTCCCTCAGCTATTTTTAAGAGAGTGGAGCCTCCCAGAACAAGGTAATTGGAGCCTGTCTGAGCCAGGAGTGCTCTGAGATTTGGTGTTTTGTTTTGTTTTTATGGCTGCTTTTAATTTAATTCCTGAAGACAGTTAAAGAGGCATGCAGATTTTTTGTTTGTTTGAGTTAAATGGATGTGTCTGAAGGGAGCACTTTGCATGGCCCTGCTGGGGGGTGGCTGTTGGAGAAGCTGGACAGACACTCAGTGTCCTCGGGAGGAGCTGGATGGGGGACAGAGGGAGGAGAGGGAGGAGGGAGGGGCCGTCCAGCTGAGGCCGAGTTCCTGTTGGTTCTGCCATGGGCCTGGAGCTGCCATGGGCCACAGAGCTGGGCTTGGCGCTCCCTTGGACAGTAGTCATCCTCAAGCCAGGCTCCCCTGCTCCTGCCTGACCCCTGCCCTCCAGGCCTCATCCCAGACGGAACCCACCCAGCTGTCCGAGTGCCCCCACCCTCACCCGTGGAGACAAGGGAAAAGCCCCCATGGCACCCGGGTGCTGGTGTCCCTCGGCTGCCTGTTCTCCCTCACCGAGGGTGGGGTCCCGGAGAAACCCCCACCCTCTGGGCAGCTGCAGGTGGAGCCCCCGGGGGTGGTGAGGCACAGGGTCCTGGGCCCCAGCAAGGACAGCTGAGCCCATACCTGGGCTGGCAGAGTCCCGGGTCCCCGTGAACACCTGCCTCTCTCACCAGACCGGCCAGCAACACAGCGAGGCCACCGGCCAGGGCACCCGCGTGGCCATGTACTGCGCTTTCCTGGACTTCAGGTGAGGTCCACATGCTGCACACCCACGGCACGGCTGCACCCCCATATGTACACAGGAGGCTGGAGCATGTAGAGTCAGAGTTGGGGGCACTTTCAGGGGAGTGCTATGGGGACGTTTTAAAAAGTTTGTTTTATGAGTAAGATGAAGGGATGGACGGACAGAGGGACAGACGGACTAGGCCCTGGCACGCTTGGTGGACTGGCCGCCTCAAGCGAGCAAATCCCATGCTCTACCCACTGAGCCACCGCTCAGATGCAGTGAGCTCTGGCTAAATGGGAGGCTCCATGCTGGTCTGTCTTCTGGAAGAAAGTGAGAGCAGAGACAAGAGATGACCCCTGGGGTGAGGTCTGTGATGCAGAGACAGGAGATGACCCCTGGGGTGAGGTCTGTGTGCTGCAGAGACAGGAGATGACCCCTGGGGTGAGGTCTCTGTGCTGCAGAGACAGGAGATGACCCCTGGGGTGAGGTCTGTGTGCTGCAGAGACGGGAGATGACCCCTGGGGTGAGGTCTGTGATGCAGAGACAAGAGATGACCCCTGGGGTGAGGTCTGTGTGCTGCAGAGACAGGAGATGACCCCTGGGATGAGGTCTGTGTGCTGCAGAGACGGGAGATGACCCCTGGGGTGAGGTCTGTGTGCTGCAGAGACAGGAGATGACCCCTGGGGTGAGGTCTGTGTGCTGCAGAGACGGGAGATGACCCCTGGGGTGAGGTCTCTGTGCTGCAGAGACAGGAGATGACCCCTGGGGTGAGGTCTGTGTGCTGCAGAGACAGGAGATGACCCCTGGGGTGAGGTCTGTCTGCTGCAGAGACAAGAGATGACCCCTGGGGTGAGGTCTGTGCTGCAGAGATGGGAGATGACCCCTGGGGTGAGGTCTCTGTGCTGCAGAGATGGGAGATGACCCCTGGGGTGAGGTCTGTGTGCTGCAGAGACAGGAGATGACCCCTGGGGTGAGGTCTGTGTGCTGCAGAGACGGGAGATGACCCCTGGGGTGAGGTCTGTGTGCTGCAGAGACAGGAGATGACCCCTGGGGTGAGGTCTGTCTGCTGCAGAGACAAGAGATGACCCCTGGGGTGAGGTCTGTGCTGCAGAGATGGGAGATGACCCCTGGGGTGAGGTCTGTGTGCTGCAGAGACAGGAGATGACCCCTGGGGTGAGGTCTGTGTGCTGCAGAGACAGGAGATGACCCCTGGGGTGAGGTCTGTGATGCAGAGACAGGAGATGACCCCTGGGGTGAGGTCTGTGTGCTGCAGAGACGGGAGATGACCCCTGGGGTGAGGTCTGTGCTGCAGAGACGGGAGATGACCCCTGGGGTGAGGTCTGTGATGCAGAGACGGGAGATGACCCCTGGGGTGAGGTCTCTGTGCTGCAGAGACAGGAGATGACCCCTGGGGTGAGGTCTGTGTGCTGCAGAGACGGGAGATGACCCCTGGGGTGAGGTCTGTGCTGCAGAGACGGGAGATGACCCCTGGGGTGAGGTCTGTGATGCAGAGACAGGAGATGACCCCTGGGGTGAGGTCTGTGATGCAGAGACGGGAGATGACCCCTGGGGTGAGGTCTCTGTGCTGCAGAGACAGGAGATGACCCCTGGGGTGAGGTCTGTGTGCTTCAGAGGCAGGAGATGACCCCTGGGGTGAGGTCTCTGTGCTGCAGAGACAGGAGATGACCCCTGGGGTGAGGTCTCTGTGCTGCAGAGACAGGAGATGACCCCTGGGGTGAGGTCTGTGTGCTGCAGAGACGGGAGATGACCCCTGGGGTGAGGTCTGTGCTGCAGAGATAGGAGATGACCCCTGGGGCGAGGTCTCTGTGCTGCAGAGACAAGAGATGACCCCTGGGGTGAGGTCTGTGATGCAGAGATGGGAGATGACCCCTGGGGTGAGGTCTCTGTGCTGCAGAGACGGGAGATGACCCCTGGGGTGAGGTCTGTGATGCAGAGACAGGAGATGACCCCTGGGATGAGGTCTGTGTGCTGCAGAGACGGGAGATGACCCCTGGGGTGAGGTCTGTGTGCTGCAGAGACGGGAGATGACCCCTGGGGTGAGGTCTGTGTGCTGCAGAGGCAGGAGATGACCCCTGGGGTGAGGTCTGTGTGCTGCAGAGATAGGAGATGACCCCTGGGGTGAGGTTTCTGTGCTGCAGAGACGGGAGATGACCCCTGGGGTGAGGTCTGTGATGCAGAGACAGGAGATGACCCCTGGGGTGAGGTCTCTGTGCAGCAGAGACAAGAGATGACCCCTGGGGTGAGGTCTGTGATGCAGAGATGGGAGATGACCCCTGGGGTGAGGTCTCTGTGCAGCAGAGGCAGGAGATGACCCCTGGGATGAGGTCTGTGTGCTGCAGAGACGGGAGATGACCCCTGGGGTGAGGTCTCTGTGCTGCAGAGGCGGGAGATGACCCCTGGGGTGAGGTCTGTGTGCTGCAGAGACGGGAGATGACCCCTGGGGTGAGGTCTGTGTGCTGCAGAGACGGGAGATGACCCCTGGGGTGAGGTCTGTGTGCTGCAGAGACGGGAGATGACCCCTGGGGTGAGGTCTGTGTGCTGCAGAGACGGGAGATGACCCCTGGGGTGAGGTCTGTGTGCTGCAGAGACGGGAGATGACCCCTGGGGTGAGGTCTGTGTGCTGCAGAGACGGGAGATGACCCCTGGGGTGAGGTCTGTGTGCTGCAGAGACGGGAGATGACCCCTGGGGTGAGGTCTGTGTGCTGCAGAGACGGGAGATGACCCCTGGGGTGAGGTCTCTGTGCTGCAGAGACGGGAGATGACCCCTGGGGTGAGGTCTGTGTGCTGCAGAGACGGGAGATGACCCCTGGGGTGAGGTCTGTGTGCTGCAGAGACGGGAGATGACCCCTGGGGTGAGGTCTGTGTGCTGCAGAGACAGGAGATGACCCCTGGGGTGAGGTCTGTGTGCTGCAGAGACGGGAGATGACCCCTGGGATGAGGTCTGTGTGCTGCAGAGACAGGAGATGACCCTTGGGGTGAGATCTCTGTGCTGCAGAGACAGGAGAGCACCCCTGGGGTGAGGTCTCTGTGCTGCAGAGACGGGAGATGACCCCTGGGGTGAGGTCTCTGTGCTGCAGAGACAGGAGATGACCCCTGGGGTGAGGTCTCTGTGCTGCAGAAATGGGTGAAGTGACCCCCCTGCAGGTGGGGAGTCTGGGGCTTGAACCAGGATCCTTATCCAGTCCTTGCACTTTGCGCCACTTAACCCACTTAGTGTGCTTAACACACTGTGCTTCCACCCGATCCCCTCAGGGCCCTTCTTTCTTCCAGAGACTGTGTTCTGGGGAGGGTCCTCACTTGTCTCCATCATGGCCTTGGCTCCCAGACCCAATAAGCAAAGCAAGGAGGCCACAGTCAGTGTTTTGTGTCCTAGAGACAGCTCCTCCTGGGGACCTGGGGACAGCTTCTCTTGGGAGTCTGGGGACAGCTCCTCCTGGGGGCCTTGGGACAGCTCCTCCTGGGGGCCTGGGGACAGCTCCTCCTGGGAGCCTGGGGACAGCTCCTCCTGGGGGCCTGGGGACAGCTCTGTGCCTGGAGGCCTGGGGACAGCTCCTCCTGGGGGCCTGGGGATAGCTCCTCCTGGGGGCCTGGGGACAGCTCTGTGCCTGGGGGCCTGGGGACAGCTCCTCCTGGGAGCCTGGGGATAGCTCCTCCTGGGGGCCTGGGGACAGCTCCTCCTGGGGGCCTGGGGACAGCTCCTCCTGGGGGCCTGGGGACAGCTCCTCCTGGGGACCTGGGGACAGCTCCTCCTGGGGGGCTGGGGACAGCTCTGTGCCTGGTGACCTGGGGACAGCTCTGTGCCTGGTGACCTGGGGACAGCTCCTCCTGGGGGCCTGGGGACAGCTCCTACTACCTGCCTGTCACCCTCCCCTGCTCCTACCAGCACCCTGGGCCTCCTATCTGCACCTCAACGGCCTCCTCCCATAGGAGAGCCACCCACTGGTCCTGGCATGCCCTGAGTGCCCTTGGCCAGTGTCCTCTGGTTCACACTCCTCCAGACAGTCTCCACCTGGGCTGTGATGGGGGAGCCGGGTGCTGAGCCATCCCTGCGGGCCTGGGCCCAAGCCTCCCGTTTGTCAGAGTCTTTGATTGAGTTACATGAGAGGTTTATTTCCCCATCTGCACCAGAGAGAGAGCAAGGCCTGTGAGCCTGGCCTGGCCCCTGCAGCCTGGTAGTCTGTGCCCAGTCTGACTTTTTGTGGGGGTGTCAGGGACTTTTGCAAGAGGTACATTTGGGGTGCATATGAGGTACTGTGTGCCTCTGAAGGCCTCTCTCCCAGATGCTTGCCAGGCGAGAGAAGCTGCAGCCCTCTGTGATGCTGGCTTCCAAGTGCCCGTCAGCATGCCCAGGTGGCGGGCTGTATCCCCAACCCCTGCAACTGCTTCTCAGGGGAGTTCCCTCCAGTCACTGTCCCTGTGGTGGGGCTCTCACAGCCCTGTGCCCCCATCACCCACCAGCCCACCTGTGGCCTGGGGCTTCTCTCTCCCGAGGGCTGTCTGTCTATCCTCTCACCTGTGGCCTGGGGTTTCTCTCTCCTGACGTCTGTCTGTCTGTCTGTCCTCTCACCTGGGGCGTTTCCTGCTCAGGGAGCACTTCAGAGAAGCGACTTCTGGTTCTCTGATTTTCCCATGTTGCATATTTAGTCTGTCACTGATTTATTCTCCTCTCTGTTTTCTTTTAAAAGAATTTATTTGTTTACTCATGAGAAAGTTAGGAGGAGAGAAAGAACCAGCCATCACTCTGGTACATGTGCTGCCGGGGATAGAACTCAGGACCTCATGGTTGAGAATCCAGTACCTTATCCACTGCGCTGCCTCCCGGACCATTCCTCTCTGGCTTTAACTTCCTTCCGCTGGCTTTGGTGTTAATCTGCTCTTTGTCTTTTTTTTTTTTTTTCCTCCTCCAGGGTTATTGCTGGGCTCGGTGCCTGCACCATGAATCCACCGCTCCTGGAGGCCATTTTTTCCCCCTTTTGTTGCCCTTGTTGTAGCCTCGTTGTGGTTATTATTATTGCCCTTGTTGACACAATTCGTTGTTGGATAGGACAGAGAGAAATGGAGAGAGGAGGGGAAGACAAAGAGGAGGAGAGAAAGATAGACACCTGCAGACCTGCTTCACCGCCTGTGAAGCGACTCCCCTGCAGGTGGGGAGCCGGGGTTCGAACTGGGATCCTTATGCCGATCCCTGCGCTTTGCGCCACGTGCGCTTAACCCACTGTGCCACCGCCCGACCCCCTGCTCTTTGTCTTTTAATTGCTAGAGAGGTAGGTTAGATCATGGTGACACCTTTATTAATTTCTAATCCAAACATTTATTGTTATAATTTTTCCTGTAAGCACCATTTGAGTTGTGTCTCATAAAATGTTGATATGTAGTTTTAATTTTCTTTAAATTGGAATTTTTCTTATATTCTTTGTGACTTCCTCCTCAACTCATGCACTATTTCCAAGTTTATGGTTTATTCTGACTATTCCAGGGACTTGCTAGAGGTTTTTCTGCTGTGGGGTTTTAATGAAATATTTTGGGGTCTGTAAAATGCTTTACATAAGTTTATTTGCTTTTGTTTGTTTGTTTGTTTATTTATTTTTCTTAACCAGAGCCCTGATGAGCTCTGGCTGATGGTGATGCTGGGATTGGACTGAGTCCTCAGAGCCTCAGGCAGGAGAGTCTTTTGCAGAATCATAATGTTGTCTTTTTTGTTTTAATATTTAATTAATTTGTGTATTTATGAAAGAGATACCAGAACATTCCCCAGCTTTGGCTGATGTTGATGCTGGGATTGAACCTTCAGAGCCCCAGGCAGAAGCATCTGTCTGCAGACCCCTGTACCACCTCCCCAACTCAGTTAAATCTGTGAGGAGGCGTTTTCTTATTTTATTTTATTTTATTTATAAAACGGAAATATTGACAAGACCATAGGATAAGAGGGGTACAACTCCACACAATTCCCACCACCAGAACTCCATATCCCATCCCCTCCCTTGAAAGCTTCCCTATTCTTTATCCCTCTGGGAGTATGGACCCAGGGTCATTGTGGGCTGCAGAAGGTGGGAGGCCTGGCTTCTGTAATTGCTTCTCCGCTCAACATGGACATTGGCAGGTGGATCCACACCCCCAGCCTGTTTCTATCTTTCCCTAGTGGGGCAGGAGTCTGGAGAGGTGGGGCTTCAGGACACACTGGTGGGGTCGTCTGCCCAGGAAAGTCAGGCTGGCACCATGGTAACATCTGAAACTTGGTTGCTAAAAAGCATTAAACTATAAAAGAGGACAAATTGTTTAATAATCTGTAACCTAAAGGCAAGAATATAGCAGATGAGATTTGGGGGTCTCCATTTTGGAAAAGGCTGGTAAGTCTATTTTAGGGATATTCCCAGGGGCCCATAACTTTACCGATTTTTGCCTGCTCCCAACAGCTAACATGCCAATGGGTCAACAGTTTGTCTGGGAAGATGGTTTCAGAGTTGGGAATAGGACTAGAAAGCTGGATCAGGGAAGAGAGCTGCTCCCAAATATGGGAAAGTGTCTAAATATTGTTGACTGTAAACCCATCGATTTGATCTGGGGCCCATATTCAGTGCAGGAGCCTGTGTAGCCTCTGCAACCCTGTAGGTCTGAGCTCACAGTCTGTGGTCATGGCTGGGAACCTTCCAGGCTGCACTCATTGCAGGACCCGTCTTCCTCAGGTGGTAGAGTGTGTTATCCAACCTCCCATTCAGAGAATGGAACATTCCCTACCATTGTTGATCCACATGGAGGACAAGGTCTTATAGGGCCACAGAGGGACCCATTATGTTGTTCCTGATGGAGGTGACCAGTGACAGTGGAGAGAGGATCTGTTAGAGGTCTAGACCATCGTGTCTGTGTGGGAACCCCAGGACTCCCTGACTAGGGCCCCAGGGAAGAACGCTCTGCCTGCAGTCTCTCAGTCCACGTCCCAGGAGCCTAGGCCCCGCCCCGCCAGCCCACCCCTCAGCCAGCAGTGGGGCCTCTCACTGGAGCTGGGCTGCTTCTCCCCATGCCGACTTCTGCTGAGGTCCCCAGCCAGAGTTGAGGACCCCTCCTCCCCGCACCCTGGAAATGGCTGTTCAGGCTCTCAGCCTCCTGCCCCCCACAGGCTCCCCACAGAACCACCTCCCTGCACCACCATCTTTCTTTTTAAAAATATTTTATTTATTTATTTATTATTGGATAGAGAAAGACCGAAATTGAGAGAGGAGGGAGAGGGGGAGAGACAGAGACACCTGAAGACCTGCTTCACCGCTTATGAAGCTTTTCCCCCTGCAGGTGGGGACCAGGGGCTTGAACCCAGGTCCTTGCACGCTGTAATATGTGCACTTAACCAGGTGCGCCGCCACCTAGCCCCCGTCTTTCTCTTTGTCTGCAGAGACCCAGCACCGCCCGCGAGCCCCACACCTCTCACTCTCCTCCCCAGAGCTGGGGCCTCCAGCCGGTGTGGTTTCACCAGTGTTGGCCACAGTTTCCCTACTCACATATGACACAGAGACGGAAGGGCAGCCCGTCACCTGCACTGTGACGCTTCCCACGTGGAGCTGGGCTCGCCCCGCCCACTGCACTATCTCTCTGGACCCTGTTCTGACTTACTCTTCCTTCATTCCTCCCTCCCTTCCTTTCTTCCTCTTTCCATTCCTTCCTCCCTTCCTTTCTCTGTTTCTTTCTTTCCTTGTTAACCAGGATTATCGCTGGGGCTGGGTGCCTGCATGCCAAATCCACCGCTCCCGGCAGGCTTTCGTAACAGAGAAATGGAGAGGGACACCTGAGGCTCGGCTTGTAAAAGGTCCCACCTGCAGATGGGGCCCAAGGGCTTGAACCTGGGTCCTTGCGAGTGAGAACACATGTCCTCAGCTGGGGAACTTCCTCACTCAGTGTCTGCTCTCCTCCTGTCTGACTTTACCCTGAAAGTGGATAGTGCTTTCACAGTGCCGCCGAGAGGTCTGGCAGCTTCAATTCAGTCTCCAGTTTCGGCTTCTGACTGGCAGTTAGATGATTCACACTGCGTGTGGTTGCTTCCAGATTCTCCCCTCTCTTCTTTGTCGTTTTTCTCATTTGCATTCCAGGCTGTGTTTTATGGTCCCATCCCATCTCGCCATCCCATGGACTGCTAAGGCGCCATCATTCCTTTTAACTGTTCTGTAGTAGCGACTGCCTTGAGCCTGAGAGGAGGTGTCTTAGTCCCTTCCTTGCAGCCCCTGCTCCTCTGCTGTGGACGAGAGACTCCCTGGGGTCAGCTGCCCCGTCCAAGTCTGTGTTCTGTTGTTCCCCCAGCCTTGCTGTCTGGCAGAGGCAGAGGTGCCCCATCTCTCTGGCGGGTCTCTGTCCTGGGTAGACTTGTCTGGCTTCTCAGTGCTTAGTCTGTGCCTGTCAGAGTCGAAGCTTCTGGAAGGTCATAGGGTGGCCTGACTCTGCCTGGTGTCCAAGTTCCCCATGTGTACTGCCCATGGTGGGTCCTGCTCCTCCAGTGGGCACACACCAGGCACAGACACATGCCTGGCAACACATGTTCCCAGGCATATGTGTTCCTGAACACACGTTCCAGGCCACACTCAGCCCATCGCCTCCCCCCAGCTCCAGGCATGGTGTCCCCTCAGCCCGTCCCCTCAGCCCGTTTCTCCCCCCAGCTCTGGGCATGGTGTCCCCCTCAGCCCGTCCCCTCAGCCCATTTCTCCCCCCAGCTCCAGGCATGGTGTCCCCTCAGCCCATCCCCTCAGCCTGTCGCCTGAGCCCGTTTCTCCCCCCAGCTCCGGGCATGGCGTCTGGTCAGATGAGGGCTGTGTGCTGACAGCCAGCAATCTCACCTTCACCACCTGCCACTGCAGCCACCTCACCAACTTCGCCATCCTCATGCAGGTGGTCCCGCTGGAGGTGAGTCTCCAGCCACTGCCTGCAGCGGGACGGGCCACCTCATAGGGGTCTCCCTCCCCCAGGGCTGCTCTCCTGCAGGACCCTCAGCTGGGACGCTCTGCCCTCCATGCTCCAGACACCCTTCTGTTAGCCCTGAGTTGGGCCTGGGTCAGCCTGGGAGCGGTCAGCCCTGGGGGTCAGCCTGGGGGCTTAGCTTGGGGGTCAGCCTGGGTCCTGCCTGGGTCAGCCTGGGGGCTTAGCCTCAGGGGTCAGCCTGGGGCTTAGCTCGGGGGTCAGCCTGGGTCCTTCCTGCGTCCGGCCTGGGTCAGCCTGGGGGCTTAGCTCGGGGGTCAGCCTGGGTCCTGCCTGGGTCAGCCTGGGGGCTTAGCTCAGGGGTCAGCCTGGGTCCAGCCTGGGGGCGGTCAGCACTGGGGGTCAGCCTGGGGGCTTAGCTCGGGGGTCAGCCTGGGTCCTGCCTGGGTCCGGCCTGGGTCAGCCTGGGGGCTTAGCCTCAGGGGTCAGCCTGGGGGCTTAGCTCGGGGGTCAGCCTGGGTCCGGCCTGTGTCAGCCTGGGGGCTTAGCTCGGGGGTCAGCCTGGGTCCAGCCTGGGGGCGGTCAGCACTGGGGGTCAGCCTGGGGGCTTAGCTCGGGGGTCAGCCTGGGTCCTGCCTGGGTCCGGCCTGGGTCAGCCTGGGGGTTTAGCCTCAGGGGTCAGCCTGGGGGCTTAGCTCGGGGGTCAGCCTGGGTCCTGCCTGGGTCAGCCTGGGGGCTTAGCTCGGGGGTCAGCCTGGGTCCAGCCTGGGGGCGGTCAGCACTGGGGGTCAGCCTGGGGGCTTAGCTCGGGGGTCAGCCTGGGTCCTGCCTGGGTCCGGCCTGGGTCAGCCTGGGGGCTTAGCCTCAGGGGTCAGCCTGGGGGCTTAGCTCAGGGGTCAGCCTGGGTCCAGCCTGGGGGCGGTCAGCACTGGGGGTCAGCCTGGGGGCTTAGCTCGGGGGTCAGCCTGGGTCCTGCCTGGGTCCGGCCTGGGTCAGCCTGGGGGCTTAGCCTCAGGGGTCAGCCTGGGGCCTTAGCTCGGGGGTCAGCCTGGGTCCAGCCTGGGGGCGGTCAGCACTGGGGGTCAGCCTGGGGGCTTAGCTCGGGGTCAGCCTGGGTCCTGCCTGGGTCAGCCTGGGTCAGCCTGGGGGCTTAGCCTCAGGGGTCAGCCTGGGGGCTTAGCTCGGGGTCAGCCTGGGTCCTGCCTGGGTCAGCCTGGGGGCTTAGCTCGGGGTCAGCCTGGGTCCTGCCTGGGTCAGCCTGGGTCAGCCTGGGGGCTTAGCCTCAGGGATCAGCCTGGGGGCTTATCTCGGGGTCAGCCTGGGTCCTGCCTGGGTCAGCCTAGGTCAGCCTGGGGGCTTAGCCTCAGGGGTCAGCCTGGGGGCTTAGCTCGGGGGTCAGCCTGGGTCCTGCCTGCGTCCGGCCTGGGTCAGCCTGGGGGCTTAGCCTCAGGGGTCAGCCTGGGGGCGGTCAGCCCTGGGGGTCAGCCTGGGTCCGGCCTGGGTCAGCCCGGGGGCGCCCGGCACCTGCTGACCCTCTCTGCCGCAGCTCCCACGTGGACACCAGGTGGCGCTGTCGTCCCTCAGCTACGTGGGCTGCTCGGTGTCGGTGGTCTGCCTGGTCGCCACGCTGCTCACCTTTGCGCTGCTGTCGTGAGTCACGGTCCTGGGCGGGGGGCTGCTGCGCACAGACCCGCGGGTGGGCCTCCTGGTGTGGGTGCGGGGAGGGAGGAGCCCAGGCGGGGCCTGCAGGCTGCCCTGCGCTGGCAGCGAGCCCGCTTCCCGGGGCCCTGGGAGGCCTTCCTGGGGTGGGGGGAGCGCTGCAGACGTGGGTGCCCGCACCTGACCTCTTCCGCGAGGGGCGCTCCCGGCCCTGGGCCCCTCTCTGCCTGCGGGGTCACACTGGTGGGGCTCGGGGAGCCTGCGCTTGCTGTCAGGGAGGCCAGGCGCTCAGGCAGCTTGCGGGGCCCAGCGTGGGACACGGGCCTGGAGCTGTCTCTCCCTGCGGTCCTCTCAGGCCACCACGTCCAGGCCAAGCCCTGCAGGGGTGGGGACAGCAGTGCAGGAAGCAGGGACACGCCTGTCCCACAACCAAGGCCCAAGCAGGAAGGGGGGTACAGCCTGCATGGGGGGGAGGGCTCGGAACAGGGGTTGTGTGGCCCGGGTTTCGGGAGGGGTGTGTCCTGAGGTCCGAGGGGTGTGGCCTGGGGTCCGAGGGGTGTGGCCCGGGGGTCGGGAGGGGTGTGGCCTGGGTCGGGAGGGGTGTGGCCTGGGTCTGGAGGGGTGTGGCCCGGGGTCGGATGGGGTGAGGCCTGGAGGTCCGAGGGGTGTGGCCTGGGTCTGGAGGGGGTGTCCTGGGGGTCCGAGGGGTGTGGCCTGGGGTCCGAGGAGTGTGGCCTGGGTCCGATGGGGTGTGGCCTGGGTCTGGAGGGGGTGGCCTGGGGTCCGAGGAGTGTGGCCTGGGTCCGATGGGGTGTGGCCTGGGAGGTCCGAGGGGTGTGGCCTAGGTCTGGAGGGGTGTGGCCTGGGTCTGGAGGGGGTGGCCTGGGGTCCGAGGAGTGTGGCCTGGTGTCTGAAGGGTGTGGCCTGGGGTCTGAGGGGTGTGGCCTGGGTCTGGAGGGGGTGGCCTGGGGTCCGAGGAGTGTGGCCTGGGTCCTGGGTCCGATGGGGTGTAGCCTGGGGGTCCTAGGGGTGTGGCCTGGGTCTGGAGGGGTGTGGCCTGGGGTCTGAGGGGTGTGGCCTGGGGTCCGAGGGGTGTGGCCTGGGGTCCGAGGGGTGTGTCTCCGGAAAGGCCAGCGGAAGGGCGGGTGGGCAGCGCTCTCCTCTCCCGCAGGTCGGTCAGCACGCTGCAGGCCCAGCGCCACCGCATCCACGCCCACCTGTCGCTGGCTGTGCTGGTGGCCCAGGTCCTGCTGCTGGTCAGCTTCTGCCTCCAGCCGGGCTCGGTGGGTGCAGCTCTGCCCCGGCCTCCCCGCGGCTGGGTCCCCGTGCTGGGTGGCCTTGCAGGGACCAGCTCTCCGGAGCCACGGCTTACCCCCTTCCCACGAGGGGGCCAGGTCTCGGGAGGGGGGAGGCCATGAGAGAAGCCGGTAGGGGTGCTGGGGGGCCTCACCCCTGTGCCAGGTGCCCAGCGCCCCCTGCCCCTCGCGCAGCTGCCCTGCCGAGCGCTGGCCGTGCTGCTGCATTACTTCTTCCTGAGCGCCTTCGCCTGGATGCTGGTGGAAGGGCTGCACCTGTACCGCCTGGTCCTCAAGGCCTTTGGGTCGGAGGACGGCAAGCACCTCTGCTACTGCGGGCTGGGCTGGGGTACGCGGGACCGGTGCGGGCGTGCGGGCGTGCGGGCGTGCGGGCGGGAGTCCTCGGCCTTCCCGGGTGCCCCACAGCCTGGGAGCTGCAGCCTTGGTGCAGGGCTGGGAAGCTGGGTGCCTCCTCCCGGCAGGGCCTGCTCTCCACAGGCCACAACCAGCTCTCTCTCCTGCTGCTGCTAGTTGCCCTGCCCTTCTGGCTGTGACAATGACACCTGCATATCTTCGTCCTGTGAGGGGAGGAGAGGCGGCAGGTGCCTAGTGTCCACACGCACACTCACACCCCTCCATGCTGGGTCCTTGTTTAGCAGGAGTTTTCACCCTCCCATGAGGCAGAGGGTGGCTGGGTGGGATGGGCTCAGGAGGCCCCTGTGCTCACTCCTCAGGGGTTCCTCTTCTCATCTGCGTCATCTCGGTGTCCTCCACTGTGGACAGTTACGGGACCAGTAACAAGTAAGCGAGGATGTGCTCTGAGCCCTGGGAAGGCAGGATGCCATGGGTGCCCCAGCCACCGCCTGCTGTGGGAGGGGTGTCCCCGTGACCTGCGGGTCAGTCCGTGGGGTGTCCCCATGTCCTGAGGGTCAGTCCGTGTCCCGAAGGGCTGTCTCTGGGGTGGACGTTGTCCCTGTCCCTGGGGGTCCCCGTGGCTGGTGGGTGGCAGTCCCCTGTCCTGCCCTGGGGACTCCAGCTCACCCCTCCCTCCCCTGCAGTTGCTGGCTGTCTCTGGATACCGGCGCCATCTGGGCCTTCGTGGCCCCTGCCCTGCTGGTCATCGTGGTACGTCAGCGATTCAGGGTCGCAGCCATAGAGAACCCTAAACCCTCTGCTGTTGGGGGCCTGGGGGTGGCAGTCTGTGCTGGGCCTCTCCTGGTGGTGGCCTTGACCACAGGGACATAACACCCCTCTCCTGAGAAACAGGACGGGGTTGGAGCCCTGGGTATGCTCTGGGGACAGTAGGTGAGTCCTGCTGCAGGGACACTGTCACCCAGACAGCGCCCATCTGGGTGGGGCGGCAAGGTCTGAGCTGGCCCCACTCCCCCAGATCAATGCTGGCATCCTCGTGGCTGTGAGCCGGGTCATCTCCCAGGTCAGCGCCGACAGCTATAAGGCCCACGGGGACCCTGGCGCCCTCAGGTCAGCCCCAGTCCCTCCTGTCTCCACTCCCACCCGGGGCCTGAGACCAGGGTGGTGTGAGCTGGGCCCCTCACTCCCAGAGCCCCACCCCAGATGCCCCACCTTTCAGGCTGACCGTGAGGGCCGTGGCCGTGCTGCTGCCCATCCTGGGCACCTCCTGGGTCTTCGGCGTGCTAGCCGTCAATAGCCAGGCCTTGGCCTTCCAGTATGTGTTTGCCGCCCTCAACTCCCTCCAGGTGGGTGCCCAGACCTGCTGCTGGGAGGGAGCCCCTGACAGGATGGGTGGGCACCCCAATCTCCTGGACCCCAACATCTCACCCCAGCATCCAGGCTCAACCCCCAGGCATCCAGGCCCCATGCTCAAACCCCAGCCCCCCAGACCTTCAGGCCCCAGTCCCAGTCCCCAACTCCCCAGGTCCAGTCACCAGACTCAGCCCCCAGCCCCCAGGCCCCAGCCTCCAGCCTCAGCCCACAGGCCCCAGTCCCAGCCTCAGCTTCCAGCCCCAGCCCTCAGCCCCAAGCCTCAGCTTCCAGCCTCAGCCCACAGGCCCCAACCCCAGCCTCAGCCTCAGACTCAGACTCAGACTCAGACTCAGCCTCCAGCCTCAGCCCCCAGCCTCAGCCCCCAGCCCCCAGCCTCAGCCCATAGGCCCAGCCCCCAGCCCCAGCCCCCAGCCTCAGCCCCCATCCCCAGCCCCCAGCCTCAACCCCCAGCCTCCAGCCCCAGCCCCCAGCCTCAGCCCCCAGCCTCAAGCCCCAGCCCCCAGCCCCAGCCCCCAGCCCCAGCCCCCAGCCCCAGCCCCCAGCCCCAGCCCCCAGCCTCAGCTCCAGCCCCCAGCCTCAGCCCCCAGCCTCAAGCCCCAGCCCCCAGCCCCAGCCCCCAGCCTCAGCCCCAGCCCCTAGCCTCAGCCCCAGGCCCCAGCCTCAGCCCCAGCCCCCAGCCTCAGCTCCAGGCCCCCAGCTTTAGCCTCTAGCCCCCAGCCGGGCCCTGACCCTGTTGCCTCTCCCCAGGGGCTGTTCATCTTTCTCTTTCACTGTGTGCTCAACTCAGAGGTGGGTCCTCTCCCCGCACTGGTCCTGCTCCCTGGGCTTGGTGAAAATCGTTCCTGGGAGGGTGGTCCCAGGTGGGCAGTCCCAGTGGGAGGTCCTTGTGGGTGGGGTCCCAGGTGGGTGATCCCAGGGGGAGGCCCAGGGGAGAGTCCTGGTACAGTGTGGCTGTCCCCCCAGCCGTCTGTACCATCCTGGCCACTAAGCAGCACAGCAGGGTCCCCCCGCCCCCGACCTGCAGGACTGCATGCAGTCAGGGAGCTGGGACCCAGCTGGGTGTCCAGGGCTTGGGCAGTGAGCTCCCAGCCATCCCCCAACACAGGCCTGCACTGTGGGGCACATGGGCCCAGACACAGCCTGAGTGCCCTCTGAGGCGCCCGGCCCCCAGTGTGAGTCCCAGCCCTGTGGAGAGTCAGGCCCAGCCCATCAGCCCCCTTCTCCTAGGTGAGAGCCGCCTTCCAGCACAAAGCCAAGGTCTGGTCCCTGAGCAGCAGCTCCACGCGCAACGCCTCCGGGAAGCGCTCCGCCTCTGACATCGTGAGTGCCCTCGATGGATGCCCTCCTGGGCACTGTCCTCCTGGGCATGTGGTGGACAGATGGGCAGATGGTGGGTGCTGGAGGGTGGGGATGGTGTAAGGATGGATGAATGAAGAAATGGATAGATGGGAAGGGAGCCGCCATGGGCTGGCACACCTGGTTAAACACACGCATTACTATGCTCAAGGCCCCGGGTTCCAGCCACTGTCCCTACCTGCAGGTGGGAAGCTTGACAAGTGGCGAAGTGGGTCTGCAGGCGTCTCTCTCTGTCTGTCTGTCTGTCTCTCTCTTTTAATTTTGTTTTATCTTTATTTATTGGGTAGAGGTAACCAGAAATTGAGGGGGGAGGGGAGGTAGAGAGGGATAAGAGAGACACCTGTAGCCCTGGTTCACTATTTGCAAAGTTTTCCCCCTGCAGGTGGGGACTGGGGGCTTGAGCCTGGGTCCCTGCGCATTGAAACACGTGCACTCAACCAGGTGCGCTGCCACCCAGCCCTACCCTCTAGATCTCTGTCTCTATACAAAAAATAAAGATGATGAGGATGGCGGCTATATGGATGGTGGGTGGTGAGGGATGACGGAGTGATGCGCGAGTGGGTGGTGGAGGTGAGGGCTGGGTGGACATGGGTGGGAGGATGTGGGTGTCGCAGGTAGAGGGTGGGGCCGTGGGTGAGTGGACGTGGCTGAGCAGCGAGGCCAGCAGCCTGACAGGCACCAGTGATGGGTGTGGGTGGTAGAATTGGGGGGATGGATGGTGGGTGGGCAGCTTCCTGGCCCCCAAGGAGCCACGTCCTCACTCCTCACCCCCGTGCAGGTGAATGGGCAGCGCCCAGTCTCGGCCACCAAGCCAGGCCCCTGGGACCAGAGCAGCCACTCTGCCCACCCCGTGGACCTGTCTGCCGTGTGAGCTGGGGGCAGCCCCCACAGAGCACCCACCTGCACCCACCACTCTGACTCAGCCGCCCAGGTGACAGGCCGGAGCTCCCGGTGCTCTGAGGGTGCAGAATGACCTTGAGGTATCCCTGCCTCGGCGGCCCCCCGTGTCAAGAGCTGGACCCTCACGTCCCCTCTGCTGGCCGAAGGGACACACCCCTCTGCTGGCCGAGCCCACGGGGGCATCTCCCCAGTGTCTCCTCGCCAGCAGCCATGGATGGCACTCAGCCTCTGAGGCCATTGCAGGGGCCGGCTCCAAGGGGCCTCTGGCAGGAGCGGCCCTGGGCTAGACTTGACTGCCCCTGGAAAACTGCTCCCCGCTTGCTGTGGGGGGAGGCTGGAGATGCCCGGGAGGCCGTGTCTGCTGTGGGATGAGCCCAGCCAGACTGGGGGATACTGGAGGTCTTGCCTGAAACCCTGAGCCTGCACCCCGTGCCCACACAGCTCAGCCCTGCTCACATCCTCTCCTGCCTCAGGCCTCGGGCCTGGCCCCCCGGCCCCCTGGCACCCTGGTTCCTGGCCCCCAGCCCCCCAGCCCCCCAGCCCCGCCTCTGGCCGTCTGCCCTGTGCAGAGCTGAGCCAGCACCCCCAGGGACGTGTGCACCCCATGATGTGTCTTCGTAATGAAGCCTGGATATCCCAGAAGAGAGGATCCTCCGTAAGGTGCTGCCAGCCCCAGGGCAGGGCCTCTGGGGCCCTGGGGGATATGCTGCAGGAGCCTCCACTCGGGGGACATCCATGGGTGCACACTGGGGGCCCAGCCATGCCCTCCCCTGCAGCTCGGCCGCCCAGCCCGCATCCCAGTCCGGCCCGCGTCTGTCGTGTGCGGCTCCCTCTGTGGCCCCTCCTGGGGTCCTTGCTCTCATCTCCCTGGACTGCGTGTCTGTGTCCCCCCATCGCTGATGCTGATGTGGGTGACCTGCTGGCAGCTGTTCCTCTGATGTTACTGTCGGGTAAAATGTCCAAGCTGAGTTCCTTTTCTTTTCTTTTTAATTTCTTTACTGGGGAATTAGTGTTTTACATTCCACAGTCAGTACAGTAGTTTGTCCATGCATCACATTCCCCAGTTTCCCACATCACAATACGGCCCCACTGGGTCCTCGGTCACCCTTCTTGGCCCTGTACTCCCCCCCGCCCACCCCAGGGTGTTTTACTTTGGTGCGGTACGCCGCTGCCAAGCTGAGTCTCCGTGTGGGAGCTGTGCCGCATTCGCTTCTTTTCTTGCCTTCTTTCTTCTCCTCCCCCTTCTCTTTTCTCTTTCTTTCTCCCTTTGCTTCTTTTTCTGTTGTACTGGATAGAGATGGAGAGACTGAGAGAAGGGGGAGGACAACACTTGCATCCCTTCTCTGCTTGTGAAGCCCCCCTGCAGGCGGGGAGCTGAGGTTCAGACCCAGGTCCTTGTGCACAGAGACCTGTGCACTTATGCAGGTCACCGCCATCTGGCCCCAGCTGCCGTAGTTTTTGAGGGGACTTTGCTATCTGTTTTGCTACTGCATTATCTTCTGAGACAAGGAAAGGGGACATTTGTGTACATTCCTGCTGTTTCTGTTTCATCTGTTTAAGTATTAACCCAGCTCTAGAGTCAGTGCTGCTGCGGGAGCTGTTTGGGGCTGTGGGGCACCTGCCTGTCAGGGGCTGGAGGAGGGCAGCTGCCCGGCATCCCTGACTCCCATGGAACCCTTCCTCGTGCTGTGAGCCAGAGTCTGACACCCCACTGTGTGACACAGCTCTGTGACTCTGGGGCTCTGGGGAGGTTTGGGGGCTGCTGCTGGGGCTGCAGTGAGAGGCTGCCCGCCCACCCCCCAGTGCAGGAGGCCCTGGAGCTCACGCAGGCAGTGGTGCAGACTGGTGTCCTGATCTGCAGAGCCGCCTCCTCTCTGCCTCCTCTGCCTCTGTCCCTAGAAGCTGCTGAGAGAGAGGAGGTCAGAGGTCACACAGTGGACATTCACCCTGGTCTGATCTGCTGGGAAAACCTCAAAGTTCTTTTCCTTAACTTTGATTCATAACCAGTTCCATGTTGATTAACTTGTTTTGTTATTTTCAAAAGAGTATAGCCTCCCCCTCAGCTCAGATTCCTTCTCCCCTTAGCCACCACTCAACTCAGCCTCCCCTCACCTCAGCTTCCCCTCACCTCAGCCTTCCCCTCACCTCAGCTTCCCCATCACCTCAGCTTCCCCTCACCTCAGCTTCCCCTCACCTCAGCTTCCCCCTCACCTCAGCCTCCCCCTCACCTTAGCCTTCCCTCACCTCAGCCTCCCCCTCACCCCAGCCTCCTCTGTCTTCCCCTCCTCTCTCCATTTCTCTCTGTCCTATCCAACAACAACATCAATTACAATGATAATAATAACCACAACAATGGTAAAACAACCAGGGTAACAAAACAAAAGGGAAAAAGTGGCCTCCAGGAGCAGTGGATTCGTGGTGCGGGCACCGAGCCCCGGCAATAACCCTGGAAGCAGAAAAAAAAAGCTTGTCTTGTGTGGAAAAGTGAGAGATGCTACACAGGTCCCAACTAAGTGATTTTTGTTTCTGCTTGTTTTACCTGAGCCCTGCTCAGCTCTGGCTTGTGGTGGTGCAGGGGACTGAGCCTGAATACGGAAGCCACAGGCCTGAGGTCTGTCTGCATGGCCCTCGTGCTGTCGGCCCACCCAGCAATGGCCATGTTTGCTGCCTGTAATGCATTAGTCCCCGCGCGACTGGGCGGGAACATGACAGCGGCCCGTCAGCAGGTCCCCTCAGCATAGGACAACACAGGATAGGACAGCACGGGACATCCAGGGACACTCCTGTCCCCAGCCCCTGTCCCAGCACATCCAGGGACACTCCTGTCCCCAGCCCTGTCCCAGCCCACCCAGGGACACTCCTGTCCTCAGCCCCTGTCCCAGCCCATCCAGGGACACTCCTGTCCCAGCCCTTGTCCCCAGCAAATCCAGGGACACTCCTGTCCCAGCTCCTGTCCCAGTCCATCCAGGGACACTCCTGTCCCCAGCCCCTGTCCCAGCCCACCCAGGGACACTCCTGTCCTCAGCCCCTGTCCCAGCCCATCCAGGGACACTCCTGTCCCAGCCCTTGTCCCCAACAAATCCAGGGACACTCCTGTCCCAGCTCCTGTCCCAGCCCATCCAGGGACACTCCTGTCCCCAGCCCCTATCCCAGCCCATCCAGGGACACTCCTGTCCCCAGCCCCTATCCCAGCCCATCCAGGGACACTCCTGTCCCAGCCCTTGTCCCCAACAAATCCAGGGACACTCCTGTCCCAGCTCCTGTCCCAGCCCATCCAGGGACACTCCTGTCCCAAGCCCCTGTCCCAGCCCACCCAGGGACACTCCTGTCCCCAGCCCCTGTCCCAACCCATCCAGGGACACTCCTGTCCCAGCCCCTGTCCCCAGCAAATCCAGGGACACTCCTGTCCCAGCCCCTGTCCCAGCCCATCCAGGGACACTCCTGTCCCAGCCCCTGTCCCCAGCAAATCCAGGGACACTCCTGTCCCCAGCCCCTGTCCCAACCCATCCAGGGACACTCCTGTCCCAGCCCCTGTCCCAGCCCATGCAGGGACACTCCTGTCCCAGCCCCTGTCCCCAGCAAATCCAGGGACACTCCTGTCCCAGCCCATCCAGGGACACTCCTGTCCCAGCCCCTGTCCCAGCCCATCCAGGGACACTCCTGTCCCAGCCCCTGTCCCCAGCAAATCCAGGGACACTCCTGTCCCAGCCCCTGTCCCCAGCAAATCCAGGGACACTCCTGTCCCAGCCCATTCAGGGACACTCCTGTCCCAGCCCCTGTCCCAGCCCAACCAGGGACACTCCTGTCCCCAGCCCCTGTCCCAGCCCACCCAGGGACACTCCTGTCCCCAGCCTATCCCCAGCAAATCCAGGGACACTCCTGTCCCCAGCCCCTGTCCCCAGCAAATCCAGGGACACTCCTGTCCCCAGCCCCTGTCCCCAGTAAATCCAGGGACACTCCTGTCCCCAGCCCCTGTCCCCAGCAAATCCAGGGACGCTCCTGTCCCCAGCCCCTGTCCCCAGCAAATCCAGGGACACTCCTGTCCCCAGCCCCTGTCCCCAGTAAATCCAGGGACACTCCTGTCCCCAGCCCCTGCCCCCAGTAAATCCAGGGACACTCTTGTCCCCAGCCCCTGTCCCCAGTAAATCCAGGGACACTCCTGTCCCAGCCCCTGCCCCTAAACCTCCCCCCCCCATCCTGGGGACAGCAGACACAGCTCTAGCAAGAGTGCACATCTCAGATCCTGGCAAGGGAGGAAACATCACTAGGTGACACCCATGACCACCTACTGCCACCCAGGGACACAGCAGTACTCAGCAAGTGCTGGTGCCTGTCCCCCAGAGCCCTTGGTGCCGTCCAGCCTCCCCCGTGCCCACCCCTGCATGGCCCTCCCTGCCGAGGGGGGATATGCCTTCCTCCTGCAGCTGGTGTGGTGTCTGCTCTGATGGCCTTGTCCCCGGCCTGCCACTTCTGGGTGACCCAGGATTCCGACTCCTCACCCTACAGTCACCTCCCCCATCGCCCTCACCCCTCACCCCTGCATCCCACCCCAGGGGGCTGCTTGGGGCCTGCAGCTGGGCTAGGCAGAGGCCTTGGGCACACAAGGCGCTCTGTCTCCCCCACTCCCAGCGTGAATTCCTTCTGGGAGCTGGAGCTTCAGGGCCGCTGGTGTCAGAGTCCACACCCTGTGGGGTGACTGGCCTCTTCCCAGCTGCAGCCTCGGCCAGGGGCCTCCATGAGGCTCTTTGTGGCAGGAAGCCCCCGCAAGGGGCCTCCCTGAGGGGGCAGAGGCAGGGAGGGGGCAGCCACCCCCAAGGTGTCTCCCTGTCAGGTGAGAGTGACCTGGCTAAGGCCTCCACACTGTTCAGGAGGCTCCCTGGGCCCCTGGGTGTCCTGACCTCCCTCCACAGCCTCTGAGACTCCCCAGAGACCACAGCTCCCGTGACCTGCTGGTCGTGGCCTGAGCCTCGTGGGCTGGGCGGCCCGAGAAGGGATCTGCCGCAGTGGGGGCCCTGGGTGGGGGGCCTGAGCAGGGAGGGGCTGGTCTGCTGTCCTGTGGTCCTTTGAGGGCTGGCCTCTCCAGGGCTCCCCCATGGAGGCACTTCAGATCTGACCACTGGGGCGCCCTCCTGCAGAACCAGCACGGAGAACCGCCCCAGACACCCACCGGCCCCCAGGGTGGTGAGTCCTGGAGCGCCTGCCCCCACCTCCACACGGGGGCGTCACCGCTCTGTCACAGCGGCCGCTTTTGTCCAAGCCGGCAAGGCAGCTGCAGACTTGCTGCACCCTCCTGCCCGCCACCATGCTGCCCTGGCAGTCTCCTCACTCCCTGCTCCACTCCAGCTGTTTGTCCACGACTGGTTTTCGCCTCCAGAGTTAGTGCTGGGCTCGGCGCCTGCACTGTGAATCCACTGCTTCTGGAGGCCATTTTTCCCATTTTGTTGCCCCTGTTGTTGCTCTTGTTGTTGTCATTATTGTTGCCATTGCTGTTGTTGCTGTTGGATAGGGCAGAGAGAAACGGAGAGAGGAGGGGAAGACAGAGAGGGGGAGAGAAAGACAGACACCTGCAGACCTGCTTCACCGCCTGTGAAGCGACTCCCCTGCAGGTAGGGAGCCGGGGGCTCGAACCTGGGATCCTTACACGGGTCCTTGTGCTTCACACCATGTGCGCTTAACCCGCTGCGCCACCACCTGGCCCCATGCCCATGACTTTTATCTCAAGTAGCACATTCATGCCCGAACATGGTGTGTTCCTGGCACACGGCACTTGGGGAGACGCATTGAGATTCAAATGCCAGAAAACACCCTCTGGACTGAGCATAAGTTCGTGGTTGGTAACAACTCATCCAAGCAGAGGTGGATTGTGAATATCTATTTAAACTCGCCGTGGGAGGGTGGGGGTGCTTCTGGGGCAAGACCTGGAGGGACTGTCCATCTGTCTCCGTGTGTCCCGGGGCCCTGAGGGTATGGGGTGGGCATGTGAATATCTATTTAAACTCCCCCTCTCTCAGCCTGTGACCCGATGTGGGGCTCCTGCTTCAAGCCTGGCCCCTCCACTGTGGGGCTCTTCAGGGACCGGCCCCTGACTTCCCAGGGCCCCAGAACAGCCACTAAGGAGATCAAGTGGGAAGTTCTCTGGTCTCCTCCATAGACCCCTGACCCATGCTGATGGCCCCAGGGCCCTCCCACTTCCTGCCCACTTCCCTCCATCTCCCTCAGGAGGTATGATGGATGGATGGATGGATGGATGGATGGATGGATGGATGGATGGATGGATGATGGAGGGGAGGTGTGATGAGTGGATGGGTGGAGGGGAGGTGGATAAACAGGGCGCCATCCAAGCCGTATGTGGAGAGAATGGTATGCAGGTCCCTCCCCCACCCAGAACCAGGGCGGCAGAGGCTGTCAGTAACCTTCCTCATTTGCAGTGCAAATTCAGAGACTTGAAACTGCCAAGAGTAGCAGGCAGACGGAGCAGGGTATTAATTTCCAAAGCACATCCGATGGAACTTAGCTTCAGGCAAAACCAGAGAAATCACTTCCAGCCACCTGTCCATTTGCAAATTGCATTGTGAAGACGTCCCAGAAAGATGAAGGGACGCAGTGTCCTTGTCCTCAGACCCGTTTGGGATCAGTGTCGGATCTGAACTGGGACCCAGGGTCCCAGGATGCAAGCAGGCTTCCTGAGGCCCTGAAGCCCCACCCCCACTGTCACCGCAGAGGTGGGGTCCCCGTATGAGAGGTGAACCCTGGTCTGCGGGCTCCCCAAGGCCATTGCCTCTGATGGTCCTGTGACCCCAGGCAGGTGGGGGATGAGGAGCCCTCACTTCCAGGAGGGACCCCCTGTGAGGACCTGTGAGTGTGGCCAGCCCCCCACCTTCCTCACAGGGGAGTTTTGGGGTGTGCACCCCCCAGAACAGCATTGCTCCTGAGCCCCCAACCCAGCGTCACACCCGGGGCCTGGGGCCCTGGTGGGGGGCTGCTGTGCTGCCCACAGACATGGAGGTCGATCCAGTGGGTGTCCCCCTCCCGGGAACAAGTTCGGCTCCTTGTTCTCCCATCTGCCCAGGCTGGGAATGCCTCACTTCCTGTCCTGCAGAACCAGATGGGGTGAGGGCCAGTCAGTCCTGCCCTGCCCCATCTCAGCTGTAACAGCAGGGGTGGACTGGGGGTCATGGAGACCCCAGGTCTCCTGTGTCTGCAGCCCTCAGAGCCCCGGGCCATTACAGAGGGCACGCAC
Source organism: Erinaceus europaeus (assembly GCF_950295315.1). NCBI lineage: Eukaryota > Metazoa > Chordata > Mammalia > Eulipotyphla > Erinaceidae > Erinaceus > Erinaceus europaeus. Next base: position 692,854 of record NC_080167.1, on the reverse strand, counting down.
CCTGAGGTGTCTGCCCAGGGCCCTGGCACAGGAGGGGTCAGATACCCAGCTGGGGTGGAGGCCACCTGAGCAGAACCTGTCCTGCATCCCCACTTGGGGAGACACATGTGGGCCTCTGGCCTAGCTGGTTACCATGGTGACAGGCGCCATAGCAACCACAGTCCCAGGCTGCGGGTGACTGAGGGCACAGTCACCCTGGAAATGGGGGTGGGGCACCGGCACAGGGAGGTGAGGAGGGACAGGCCTGTCTGTCCCCTCTGTTTTCCCCATCCGCACACAGCCAGAAGCTGAAGGTGCACGTCCACCAGGGTCCCAGCACCAGAGGACCAGGGTGCATGGGCACCCACGTCCACCTCATCCTCCAGGCTTGTCGCCGGGCTTGTGTCAGAAGAGCTAGGAAGCTGCAGCCCTCTCAGGCTCAGGACTGGGCCTGTGGGGACAGGAGTGGGGGCAGGAGCTAGGCATGGCGGTGAGGTTGGAGAACAGCGGGTCTTGGAGCACACGTCTCACTACCGGGGGGCAGGGAACAGGGAGCAGGGAGCTGAGGCTGGGCCGAGGTCTGGGGGCCTATGATAGGCCTGTGGGGAGCAAGTGTGGGAAACGAGGGGCCCCTCTCCTGCTTTTAATCTCAGGCGACTGTTGGGTGCGACCCCAGAGCAGGCTCGTGAGCCATGACCCTGACCCCCGGCTCCTGAGCAGGGCACCTGGCCCTGGGCAACGCACCCCCAGCTCTGGGCCATGCACCTAGGACCAGAAGGGCTTCTGGGGGACACCCACTTCCTGAGGTGGGTGAGGAGTGTTGTTAACAGTCTTGGGAGACTGGGGCTCTGGTTGTTCAGGGGGCCATGTCATGGGGGGCTTATGGCGAAGTCGGCCAGTGGTGCTGCTCACACTGTCCGGCCCAGTGTTACTGAGAACACAGCTGATCCTCCCATGGGGGCCAGTTCAGACTCATACACTGAGAACCCTGCCCAGGTCTGTGTCAGGCTCCAAGACTCGCTATGAAATTCAAGAAATTTTCCCATTTCTGCAAAAAAAAAAAAAAAAAAATGCCATTCAGATTTTGGTAGAACCCTGTGTAAGCTCAAAGTTTATTTTTTGGGGGGGTGGGGGAGTGTGGGGGTAGCTGCTGGGCCTTGCCGGCTCTCAGTGGCCTGCTGGGGTCTGGGCGCCTTCCGCCCCTTGGGCATCTTGTGCTCTCTATCACTATTGAAAGGAGATTCCCTTGATGTCTTTTTTAGATTATTGATTGCATGTGCACAGGAAAATAACACAATTCCCACGTTGACTTTATTTTTTTTGTCTTGAAAATATTATTTTATTTCATTCATCTGTTCCACAATTTTTTTTTTATTGAAGAAAGAAGACATTAACAAAACCGTAGCCATGTTGACTTTATGCCCTGTAGCCTGGCAGAGTCGTTGATCTGGTCTAACAGTTATCTTGCAGATTCTTTGGGGTTTTTCTCCTAGGCGATCGCAGCTATAAATCGAGTGCCTTGGGGGCCTGGCAGTGGCACACCTGGTTAAGCGCACACATTACAGTGCACAAGGACCAGGTTCAAGCCCCCCTCCCCACCTGCAGGGGAAAAGCTTCAAAAGTGGTGAAGCGGGGCTTCAGGTCCCCCCACCTCTCCCTCCCCCTCAATTTTTCCTCTGTATCTGCCCAATAATACGTAAATAATTAAATAATAGAGCACCACTGCTTCTTCCTTCCCTGTGGCCATCGGGTTTCTTGTTCTTGCCTGCTGGGCCTGGACTTCTAGACGTGACAAGACAGTAGATGTGCCCATCCTTGAGGTAAAGTGGGACCTCCTGAGTATTTTTTAAACATTGTTATTATATTTATTTATTTATTTATTTATTTATTTATTGGATAGAGACAGCCAGAAATCAAGAGGGGGAAGATAGAGAAGGAGAGAGACAGAGAGACACCTGCAGCCCTGCTTCACCACTCGCAAAGCTTTCTCCATGCAGCTGGGGACTGGGGCCTTGAACCTGCCACCACAGCTGAGCCATCCTGTTGCATCTGCTTTGGGTTCTGCTGAACTGGAAGTGCTATCCTTCCCGTGTGACACGTGTCAAGTGACCAGATAGGCCCAAGGTGTGCGGCTGTGTCTTAGAGAGTGGAGGCCAAGCTAGTGCTGCAGGACGTGTGGCCACCACCTGCTTGGCCAGCACAGTGCTCAGACCCATCCTGACAAGGGGGCCAGGCTGACCCGCCCAGCTCATGGGGAGGAAGGGAGTGGTGAAGGAAACTGACAGGGACACAGAGAAGGAAAAGAAAACAAAATAAACAGATAAAATAGGTAACAGCACATAACTCTTGGTAAGGAAGACAGAAAGTAAGACTATTAAAAAAGAGAAGGGCAGGGGTAGATAGCATAATGGTTATGCAAAGAGACTCTCATGCCTGAGGTTCCAAAGTCCCAGGTTCAATCCCCTGCACCACCATAAGCCAGAGCTGAGCAGTGCTCTGGTAAAATAAAATAAAAGGACCTACCCTATGACCCTGCAATTCCCCTCCTGGGGATATATCCTAAGGAACCCAACACATCCATCCAAAAAGATCTGTGTACACTATGTTCTTGGCAGCACAATGTGTAATAGCCAAAACCTGGAAGCAACCCAGGTGTCCAACAACAGATGAGTGGCTGAGCAAGTTGTGGTCTATATACACAATGGAATACTACTCAGCTGTAAAAAATGGTGACTTCACCGTTTTCAGCCGATCTTGGATGGACCTTGAAAAATTCATGTTGAGTGAAATAAGTCAGAAACAGAAGGATGAATATGGGATGATCTCACTCTCAGGCAGAAGTTGAAAAAACAAGATCAGAAAAGAAAACACAAGTAGAACCTGAAATGGAATTGGAGTATTACACCCAAGTAAAAGACTCTGGGGCGGGTGGGTGGGGAGAATACAGGTCCATGAAGGATGATGAATGACATAGTGGGGGTTGTATTGTTAAATGGGAAACTGGGGAATGGTATGCATGTACAAACAATTGTATTTACTGTTGAATGTAAAGCATTAATTCCCCAATAAAGAAATAAATTTAAAAAAAAAGACAGAGGGGGCGAGAAAGACACCTGCAGACTTGCTTCACGCCTTGTGAAGCAACGGGTCCTTGCGCTTTGCGCCACCTGCACTTAACCCGCTGCACTATTGCCTGACTCCCAAAGTTAAAAACAATTTTTTATATTTATAAAAAAAATAAAATAAAATAAAATTTTTTAAAAGAGAGAAAAGAGGGAGGTCGGGTGGTGGCGCAGCGGGTTAAGCGCAGGGGGCGCAAAGCACAAGGACCGGCCTAAGGATCCCGGTTCGAGGCCCCGGCTCCCCACCTGCAGGGGAGTCATTTCACAGGCGGTGAAGCAGGTCTGCAGGTGTCTGTCTGTCTCTCCCCCCTCTCTGTCTTCCCCTCCTCTCTCCATTTCTCTGTCCTATCCAACAACGAATAACATCAACAACAGCAATAATAACCACAACAAGGCTACAAGGGCAACAAAATGGGGGAAAAAATGGCCTCCAGGAGCAGTGGATTCATGGTGCAGGCACCGAGCCCCAGAAATAACCTTGGAGGCAATAAATAAATAAATCAAAGAGAACAGAGGAAGCCACTGGTCAGTGGAGGACCCTGTAATCACACATCCATCCAAGGCCATGACCCCCAGAGGGGACAGGGACGGGGGGATGGAGGTCAGTTACTGGAAGGATTTATAAAATCAGAGTCAAGGTTAATGGATTCAGCACATGTCTGTACACGTGTGTGGCTTCCCCGTTCTGTGTAGTGGGTGTTTGCCACATTCTCTCCTCCTACCAAGGCCCTCAGGCCCCTACCTTCCTCAGAGTCCCTGTCCCCACAGAGTCCCTGTCCCCCTAACCAAAGCCCCTGTCGCCCCAGAGCCCCTGCCCCCCAAAAATCCCTGTACACCCAGAGTCCCTGTCCCCCAGAGCCCCTGCCCCCCCAGAGTACCTGACCCCCAGAATACAAGCCCACCAGGAGCCCCTGTCCCCCAGAATCCCAGCCCCCCAGAGTCCCTGTCCCCAACAGAGTCCCTGCACCCCAGAATCCCTGCGCCCCCAGAGTCCCTGCCCCCCAGATTCCCTGCGCCCCCAGAGTCCCTGTCCCCCCAGAGCCAGTGTCCCCCCAGTCCCTGCCCACCCAAGAATTCCTGCCCCCCCAGAGCCCTGTCCCCCCAGAGCCCATGTCCCCCCAGAGTCCCTGTCCCTCCAGAATCCCTGTCCCCCAGAGTCCCTGTCCCCCAGAGTCCCTGTTCCCCCCAGAGTCCCTGCCCCCCAGAATCCCTGTCCCAACAGAGTCCCTGTCTCCCAGAGCCCATGTCCCCCCAGAGTCCCTGTCCCCCCAGAGCCCGTGTCCCCCCAGTCCCTGCCCACCCAAGAATCCCTGCCCCCCCAGAGCCCTGTCCCCCCAGAGTCCCTGTCCCCCAGAATCCCTGTCCCTCCAGAATCCCTATCCCCCCAGAGTCCCTGTCCCCCCAGAGTCCCAGTCCCCCCAGAGTCCCGGTCCCCCCAGAGTCCCTGTCCCCCCAGAGTCCCTGTCCGCCCAGAGTCCCTGTCACCACAGAGTCCCTGTCCCCCCAGAGTCCCTGTCCCCCCAGAGCACCTGCCCCCCCGAGAGTCCCTGTCCCTCCAGAGTCCCTGTACCCACAGAGTCCCTGTCCCCCCAGAATCCCTGTCCCCCCAGAGTCCCTGTCCCTCCAGAATCCCAGTCCCCCCAGAGTCCCTGTCCCTCCAGAATCCCAGTCTCCCCAGAGTCCCTGTCCCCCCAGAATCCCTGTCCCCCCAGAGTACCTGCCCCCCCAGAATCCCTGTCCCTGCAGAATCCCTGTCCCCCCCAGAGTCCCTGTCCCCCAGAATCCCTGCCCCCCCAGAGTACAGGTCCCCCCAGAGTCCCTGTCCCCCCAGAGTCCCTGTCACCCCAGAGTCCCTGTCCCCCCAGAGTCCCTGTCCCCCCAGAGTACCTGCCCCCCCAGAGTCCCTGTCCCTCCAGAGTCCCTGTCCCCCCAGAATCCCTGTCCCCCCAGAGTCCCTGTCCCCCCAGAGTCCCTGTCCCCCCAGAATCCCTGTCCCCCCAGAGTCCCTGTCCCTCCAGAATCCCAGTCTCCCAGAGTCCCTGTCCCTCCAAAATCCCAGTCTCCCCAGAGTACCTGTCCCCCAGAATCCCTGTCCCCCCAGAGTCCCTGTCACCCCAGAGTCCCTGTCCCCCCAGAATCCCTGTCCCCCCAGAGTACCTGCCCCCCAGAATCCCTGTCCCTGCAGAATCCCTGTCCCCCCCAGAGTCCCTGTCCCCCAGAATCCCTGTCCCCCCAGAGTACAGGTCCCCCCAGAGTCCCTGTCCCCCCAGAGTCCCTGTCACCCCAGAGTCCCTGTCCCCCCAGAGTCCCTGTCCCCCCAGAGTACCTAACCCCCCAGAGTCCCTGTCCCTCCAGAGTCCCTGTCCCCCCAGAATCCCTGTCCCCCCCAGAGTCCCTGTCCCCCCAGAGTCCCTGTCCCCCCAGAATCCCTGTCCCCCCAGAGTCCCTGTCCCTCCAGAATCCCAGTCTCCCCAGAGTACCTGTCCCCCAGAATCCCTGTCCCCCCAGAGTCCCTGTCACCCCAGAGTCCCTGTCCCCCCAGAATCCCTGTCCCCCCAGAGTACCTGCCCCCCCAGAATCCCTGTCCCTCCAGAATCCCTGTCCCCCCCAGAGTCCCTGTCCCCCAGAATCCCTGCCCCCCCAGAGTACAGATCCCCCCAGAGTCCTGTCCACCCAGAGTCCCTGTCCCCCCAGAATCCCTGTCCCCCCAGAGTCCCTGTCCCTCCAGAATCCCAGTCTCCCAGAGTCCCTATCCCTCCAAAATCCCAGTCTCCCCAGAGTACCTGTCCCCCAGAATCCCTGTCCCCCCAGAGTCCCTGTCACCCCAGAGTCCCTGTCCCCCCAGAATCCCTGTCCCCCCAGAGTACCTGCCCCCCAGAATCCCTGTCCCTGCAGAATCCCTGTCCCCCCCAGAGTCCCTGTCCCCCAGAATCCCTGCCCCCCCAGAGTACAGGTCCCCCCAGAGTCCCTGTCCCCCCAGAGTCCCTGTCCCCCCAGAGTCCCTGTCCCCCCAGAGTACCTAACCCCCCAGAGTCCCTGTCCCTCCAGAGTCCCTGTCCCCCCAGAATCCCTGTCCCCCCAGAGTCCCTGTCCCCCCAGAGTCCCTGTCCCCCCAGAATCCCTGTCCCCCCAGAGTCCCTGTCCCTCCAGAATCCCAGTCTCCCCAGAGTCCCTGTCCCCCCCAGAGTCCCTGCCCCCCCAGAGTCCCTGTCCCCCCAGAGCCACTGCCCCCCCAGAGTCCCTGCCCCCCCCAGAGTCCTGTCCCCCCAGAGTCCCTGTCCCCCCAGAGCCACTGCCCCCCAGAATCCCTGGCTTTGGTGCAGTGCCCCCCACCCTAGTCCTTGTGTCACCCACGTTCTCCCTTTTTGAGCCTGTCTCCCAGGTCCCAGCTGCAGGTAGAGTTCCCCTGTGTTCCTCCCTCTCTCCCTGCCTCAGCCCACCTGGCACTTTCCCTTCTGCTTCCAGAGAAGGTGAGGCAGAGACTGGACTGCAGAGTCTCTGTGCTGGCCAGCCCTGGTCACCCACCTTGGTCACATCCCCGTCTTCTCTGCCCTCCCTCTCCCTGTGTGTTTGCTTCTGCTGCTGCTGTTCAAAAATCCCTTCCCTGTGTTGTCTTTCTCTTCAGTCTCCCCTCTTTCCACTCTGCCTGTCCTCAGAGCCCATCAGAGGCTAAAAGCCTGTTTTGTCAAGCTTGGTGGTGGTGGTGGTGGGGTCCCCTTCCAGTGCAGAAAGAATTGAAGTGGAGTTCCCTTCTTATCTCCAGAGTTCTCTTCTTTCTTTCTTTCTTTCTTTCTTTTTTTTTTTTTTTTTTTGCCTCCAGGTTTATCGCTGGGGCTCTGTGCCTGCACTACGAATTCACTGCTCCTGGAGGCCATTTTTCCCATTTTTGTTACTGCTGTTGTTGGATAAGACAGAGAGAAATGGAGAGCATCACCATTGTGCTATCTACCCCCCACCCTTATTTATTTATTAATGAGAAAGGTAGGAAGAGAGAGAGAAAGAACCAGACTTCACTCTGGTACATGTGCTGCCGGGGATCAAACTTGGGACCTCACTCTTGAAAGTCCACTGCAGCACCTCCGGTACCACTTAACAATGACTTCTCATCTCTGCCCCTGAGCTACACGAAAGCACAGACTGCCCTGCCTTCCGCTCTGACTCGGAAACCACGTGAGGTTCAGGGACTCGGGGCTCCCCCACAAAGTCTGTTTCTGCCCAGGCTGTCACGTCCAGCAGATGACCCACCACAGGGTGGGTGCCTGGTCTTCACGTCTGAGGCGGGCGTCAGGGGTGTCTCCCCAGCAGACCCGAGTCCTGTTCTGGACAGAGCTTCCAGAAGGGTCCTGACGCTGCCTTGGAGGGGGGTGGCCCGTGTGCGGGTGTAGTGGCCTTGGGTCAGAGGGGAGTGAGGAAGGAGAGGCTGTGGAGGAAGGTCAGGGCACCCAGGGGCCCAGGGAGCCTCCTGACCAGTGTGGAGGCTTCAGCTGGGTCACCCTCACAGCTGCCCCCTCCCTGTCCCTTCAGGAGACCCCACGGGATGGCTGCCCCCCCTGTCCCCTATCCCCTCAGGGAGGCCCCTTGGGGTGGCTTCCTGGCGAGGCTGCAGCTGGGAAGAGACCAGTTGCCCCATAGGGTGCAGCCTCTGACCCCGGTCCCCCGCAGCTTCAGGGAGGAGTTCACGCTGGGGGTGGGAGGGGAACAAAGCCGCCTTGTGGGGCCTAGGCCTCTCCTAGCCCAGCTGCAGGCCCCCTGGGGTGGGGTGCAGGGGTGAGGGGTAAGGGTGGGGGGGACCCACTGGCCCACAGCCCCAACTCCAGATGTTAAGGCTCATTTATAAAAAGGCTTTTTGCAGGTTGACAGGACTGCAGTGGCTCAGAGCTCAGCCACTGAGAACCCCAGGCCTGGAGACGCTGAGGCATCTGCAAGTGGAGATACATGGCTGGGGTCAGCTCACGGTCAGCTCACGGCCAAGGTTGCCAGGCCTGGCCCCAGCTACTCAGTCTCCCCTGACAACCGTGGCCAGGACCCCTCCATGCCCACCTCCCAGAGCAGTGCCCAGAGCAGCTGGCTCTCATTCTCCCTCTCTTGCTCCAAGGCAGAAGACTCTCCTGTACTGTCATCATCTCTCCTGATGACCATTTCTGTGACCTCTGCTGACTGCCGCCCACCAGTGGATGATACCAACACGTCTTCACGGGGTGCAAGGCCCTGCTGCCCAGGGCAGGGAGAGGGACGGGGGGGGGGCAACAGATGGGACTGCCCCCACGCTGTGGCCCCTCATGGGTCCAGCCGTAGTCACGCTCTCTGTGTCTGCAGTCTGTACACATGCCATCTTCATGTGTGCACAGGGGTGTGCGGGGGCGGCCGTGCTTCTGTGGGGCCACGGGGAGGTGGAAGCAGTGTCCTAGAGGAGCTGCAGGGAGCAGGCACACGACCTGGAGGCCCCCTGAAGCTCTGCTGAGGGTCTCAAGACAGCCACTGACTTCAGAGAGACCAGAGTTTACTGAGGTAAAACTGGGAAGAGAGGAAGATACATACATAGGCACATACAGGCCGAGAGAGAGAAAGAGAGAGATGGAGAGAGATAGCAGGGAGGGGGAAGGGAGAGAGAGAGAAAGGGAGAGATAGAGGCTGCTGTCTGCTGGGACCCTGAGGGACTCTCCCTACCACTGTCTCCAGGCAGCATGCCTGCCCTCATCTGCTTTCTGTGCCCTGACTGTCAGGGGCTAGGGGACACACAGGAGCCTGACACAGACACCTTGGCATCTGGGCCCTAATCCAGGGGTTAGAAATGAATCACCTGCTCAACCCCAAAACAGACTGGGGCGGGGGAGGATGCTGGGCGGGTAGCGCAGCAGGTTAAGCACACATGATGCAAAGCACAGTGACCTACACAAGGATCCCAGTTCGAGTCCCCAGCTCCCCACCTGCAGGGGAGTCGCTTCACAGGCGGTGAAGCAGGTCTGCAAGTGTCTGTCTTTCTCTCCCCCTCTCTGTCTTCCCCTCCTCTCTCCATTTCTCTCTGTCCTATCCAACAACAATAACAATAGTAACTCTCTTGCCTGAGATTCCAAAGTCTCAGGTTCAATTCCCCACACCACCATAAGCCAGTGCTCTGGTAAAAAAAAAAAAAAAAGGAAGAAGCAAGAATAGACTTAGTTATTCAGAAAGAAGTAGTGTTGGTGGTATAGTGGTGAGCATAGCTGCCTTCCAGAAAGAAGTACAAGAAGTGATAGTTTGGGAGTCGAGTGGTAGCGCAGCAGGTTAAGCGCACGTGGTGCAAAGTGCAAGAACCGGTGTTAAGGATCCTGGTTCGAGCCCCCGGCTCCCCACCTGCAGGGGAGTCTCTTCACAAGTGGTGAAGCAGGTCTGCAGGTGTCTGTCTTTCTCTCCCCGTCTCTGTCTTCCCCTCCTCTCTCCATTTCTCTCTGTCCTAACAACAATGACAATAACAATAATAACAACAACAACGGGAAAAAAGGGCCTCCAGGAGCAGTGGATTTGTAGTGCAGGCACTGAGCCCCAGCAATAACCCTGGAGGCAAAAAAAAAAAAAAAAAAAAAGGACTTGAGAAACCGAGGGCTGCGGGGAAATGAGATGTGACTGCAGAACTGGGCGCAGACCCAGAGTCTGAGTCAGTCAGACTGGGGTGTTGGACTTGAGAGACACTCGGCCTCCCCCAGCTTCCCCACTGGCTGGGCACTTCCAGAGTTACAGTCCAGTCCAGGTTGGAGCATAGAAATTTAAAGACAAGGGAAGCTCCGAAATCCCAGGTTCAATCCCCCGCACCACCATAAGCCAGAACTGAGCAGTGCTCTGGTGTTTCTCTGTGTCTTTCTCTCTCTGCATCTCTCTCAAAAATAAAGTAAATAAAATGCTAAAAAAAAAAGAAAAGAAAAGAAATTTAAAGACAAAACAACAAACCCCCAGTCTGTCAACACATTATTACTGATTCCTTGGCTATTTAGTTAGTGGTAGAGGTTAGGTAACGGGATGGGTGGAGACTAGTTTTCCTTGTAAAACGGCCCTTTGTGTGAGTTTGATGCATCTGTCCTTCACTCAGACACCTGTCCTTTCCTGACTGATCCTTTCTACTTGAAGATGAGACCACTGTTCTTCCTCACACAGGCTGCTTGCTGACATCCTTCCCTGAGTCTTTCCAGGCAGCCCTAGTGAGGTCTGCACTGCTGTCTCCATCTGTGCTGGGGCAGGTCTCTTGCTGAGATGCAGCCTCTGAACTCAGCACCACCGCTGTCTCCCAGGCTCCCTCCGCAGCCCCCGGTCCTGTGTGCTCACAACTGCACCACCTGCTCAGACGGTACTTGTTTATGCGTCTTGGCCACACACACTCTGACCAGCGGTGCAGGCAGGTAGGCCTTCTGCAAGTTGACTGGGGCCCTGAGCAGCTGGCTTCTCTGCAGACACTGCCAGCATGTGGTTCTCACCTGGCAGAGCCCAGACCCCCGAGGCAGCCACAATGGACCTCCATCAGCCCTCCCATGGAAGGGTTTACGCAGAGTCACTGCAGTAGAGCTGGCATTGCAGTCCCCACCAGAGTGACCTTGATCCTAACCCTGACTCTAAGGCCTCATTCTGACTCTGACCCTAAAACTGAACATAACACTTATCTGGGGAGGGGATACAGAGTTCTGGTGGTGGGAACTGTGTGAAGTTGTACCCCTCTTATCCTATGGTTTAGTCAGTGTTTCCTTTTTATAAATAATTAAATTAAAAACAAACTCCACTCACCACAAAGCAAGCATCTCTGATCTGCTTCCATGTTCACCTAATGTGTCCAGTGAGCTGACTCCCTGCGTGATGCAATCACAACAGTGAAGACAGGTCCCGTGTCATGTATAAGCAGAAAGAAGTAGCAGCCTCCCATCTGGGTGGGCTGGGTTGTTTGGTTGGCTTTTGCTGCTATTTTCTCCACAAAGCCAGGCCCTCACATGAGCAGTTTCACTGCTTCTGGGTCAAAATTTGTCATTCAGAGAGAAATACAGTGAGAGAGACCACAACACTGGAGCTTCCCCTGGTCCATGGCTTTTCTCTGTGGAGCCAGAACTGGAGCCTGGGCGTTATGCACCACAGGGCAGGCACCTTACCCAGTGAACTATCTCTGTGACCCTGATGGGTCTGAATTGGAGCTAAACCGCCACAGGAAGCCACCAAGACCGCAAAGCACCAGCTGATGACACACACATTTCCATCTGTATAATTCAATTGCTGAGAATAGCTCACAGGCTTCTTTTGCCATTTCCACTCACTGATTGTTATACTGAGACAAAAATGCAAGGCTGTCTGGGCACAGGGAAAGACAACAGCAAACAGCCCCATGGAGACTTCCGCACAGAGAAAAACCAGCAAAGCCACCACTGCTCCAAAGGCATCCTGAGTAGAGCTGGTCCTGAGACGTAGCCCTTGTTCCACCAAAGCCGTGCACACGGTAGCGGTAGCGTGGGAAGGCAGCTCCCTGCTGTGCAGGGATCCACAAGAGGACAGGGCCAGGCAGTAGCTCGGTGGGTGGAGCACAGCCCTGCACACCTTGGTCTGTGGATTAGGTCCCCAGCACCACATGTGTCAGGGTGCTATGTGGGCTTCTCCTCATGTGAAACTCGGATGCAGATAAAATAGATAAATAGGGGCCGGGCGGTGGCACAGCCACTTAAGCAGACACATTGCTGTGTACAAGGACCTGGGTTCAAGACTCCGCTCCCCACCTGCAGGGGTGATGTTTCATGAGTAAGCAGTAAAGCAGGTCTGCAGCTGTCTTCTTGTCTCTCCCTCTCTATTTTCCCCTCAGTTTCTCTCGGTGCTATCCAATAAAAGAGAGAGAAAGAGAGAGAGAGAGAGAGAGAGAGGAAAGGAAGGGGAAAAAATGTCCACCAGGAGCAATGGATTCATAGTGCAGGCACCGAGCCCTAGCAATAACCCTGGAGGTAACTAACAAAATAAATATTTTAAAAGCTGTATTAAAAAGATAGGAGGAGAGAGAGAACCAGAGCATCACTCTAGCATATGCAGTGCCAGGGATTGAACCCAGGACCTCAGGCCTGAGAGTTTCCTCTCGGGCTACATATCTTGTTGAGAACGCACATTACTGTGCGCCATCTGCATGGGGGAAAACTTCATAAGTGGTGAAGTCGTGTTACAAGTGTCTCTTTTTCTTTCTGTCTCCATTCAGTATAAATAAAACATTAAGAAGAAAGAAGAAGAGAGAAGATAAGAGGTGTAGAAAGCCGAAGGAAGAGAAGCCTGGCTTGGGAAGAAGAGACTTCACGTGTTGTTGAGGCCTGGGAGGCTGGGAGGCAGCGCCCAGAGGTTCCAAATGCTGTGGCTGCCCTTGGCCCTGGGGCTCCAGGCTGCTCCTTGACTGAAACTTCAGCAGGAAACATCTTCTCTTCCCCAGCTGCATGGAGATGGGTACAGACTGTGCAGATCAGCAGGAGCCCTGGGCTGGGGTCGGTTCTCCAAAAGGCAGTGGGTGTGGGTCACACAGCAGATGGCATGGGGGACTGGTCTCACAGATGTCCTCCCAGAGCCTGTGGTGGGCCCACCCCGCCTGAACTCCACCCCCTTCACAGGTGGCATGACAACCTACTGTCTTCTTCCAGAGGGCAAAATGCCAGCCAACTGCATTCGATTGCTTGGCATCCAGAGAAGTATCACTCTGAGACCTGTCCTCTGGCACAGCCTACTTTCTGCCATGTCACCTCCAGGAGGCTGACGAGGCCTCCAGGCGCATCAGTGTGGGGCAGCCTGGCACAGCACGGGCAGGAGGCTCGGCTCACCTGCCAGACCCGGCAGACACCATCGTCCTAACCACTGTCGGTCACTGGGCAGCTCATGCCCACTGCCTGCTCTGAACCAGCCCAGCTGCTCTGAGCCCCAACCCCCCAAGGCCACTGCCATGCTGACGTGCCTCTCCGCTAGCTGCAGACTAGGGTGGCCGGCGGGCACCTGCCGAAGCATGCCCCCATCTGCAGCTACAGCACCAAGAGACAAACCACCCGGCCAGGGCACCCTGAGGGCTCGTGTCACTGCCACCCTGAGGGCTCGTGTCACAGGACACCCTGAGGGCTCGTGTCACAGGGCACCCTGAGGGCTCGTGTCACAGGGCACCCTGAGGGCTCACGTCACTGCCACCCAGGACAGGGCACCCTGAGGGCTCGTGTCACAGCCACCCTGAGGGCTCGTGTCACAGGACACCCTGAGGGCTCGTGTCACAGGGCACCCTGAGGGCTCACGTCACTGCCACCCGGCCAGGGCACCCTGAGGGCTCGTGTCACAGCCACCCTGAGGGCTCGTGTCACAGGGCACCCTGAGGGCTCACGTCACTGCCACCCAGGACAGGGCACCCTGAGGGGAAGGAGGGCCCCAGGGCTGTACCGGCAGGTGTGGAGGCTGCGGTCAGCTCCTACCTTCCCTGCTGGGACACAGGTGCAGACCCCCGCGACAGGCACTGTGGCCCCGACCGGCAGGGCCGCGCACAGCACTGGGCAGTGAGTGATGGGACCCTCAGGCCCCGTGTGGGCTCCGCTCTGCTCTCTGGGACCCTGACGTCACGCCCTGGCTCTTGCTGCGCCCGAGAGCAGGATGAACTCTCGCAGGACGAGCTCTCGCGCGAACAGGGCAGCGCCCCTCAGCCTGGCCTCGCAGCCTCGACGTGTAGGCGGGAAAGCTCCAGGTGAACCCCACACTCTGATTGGGCAGGGCCACTCACGGTCACGTGACTGCCACAGCCAATACCCGGCCTAGAGGTTCTGGCGCGCAGAGCTCTCAGCCAATCAGCAGGCCTCTGGGCGGGGCTAGGGCAGCACTTCCGGCGCCCACAGGCCGCTTCGGGGTCCCGACATGACATCGTTGTGCGGCTTGTAGCTTCCAGGCTTTCTTGTCCGCTGCAGCCGCGGCAGGGTGTGTGTGGCGAGGAGAAGGGGCGACAGAATGGGGGGGACGAGAGTGGGCGCAGGGAGTGGAGGGACAGGGCAGTAGGGGTGGGGGCTGAGAACGGGATGCGGGGACGGGAATGAATGGGGGTGGAGGACCGGATTGGGGGCGGGGGACAGGGGCATGGGGGAGGGGAGGGGGGACGGGCATGGGGAAGGGAGGGGGCATGAGGGGGGAGGGGGAGGGGGCGAGCATGGGGGAGGGGAGGGGGACAGGGGCATGGGGAGGGGAGGGGACAGCGGCATGGGGAGGGGAGGGGGCATGGGGGGGAGGGGCGAGGGGGCGAGCATGGGGGAGGGGAGGGGGACAGCGGCATGGGGAGGGGAGGGGACAGGGGCATGGGGAGGGGAGGGGACAGCGGCATGGGGAAGGGAGGGGGCATGAGGGGGGAGGGGGAGGGGGCGAGCATGGGGGAGGGGAGGGGGACAGGGGCATGGGGAGGGGAGGGGACAGCGGCATGGGGAGGGGAGGGGACAGCGGCATGGGGAAGGGAGGGGACAGCGGCATGGGGAGGGGAGGGGACAGCGGCATGGGGAGGGGAGGGGACAGCGGCATGGGGAGGGGAGGGGACAGCGGCATGGGGAAGGGAGGGGACAGCGGCATGGGGAGGGGAGGGGACAGCGGCATGGGGAGGGGAGGGGACAGCGGTATGGGGAGGGGAGGGGACAGCGGCATGGGGAGGGGAGGGGACAGCGGCATGGGGAGGGGAGGGGACAGCGGCATGGGGAGGGGAGGGGACAGCGGCATGGGGAAGGGAGGGGGCATGGGGGGGAGGGGCGAGGGGGCGAGCATGGGGGAGGGGAGGGGACAGCGGCATGGGGAGGGGAGGGGACAACGGCATGGGGAAGGGAGGGGACAGCGGCATGGGGAGGGGAGGGGACAGCGGCATGGGGAAGGGAGGGGGCATGGGGGGGAGGGGCGAGGGGGCGAGCATGGGGGAGGGGAGGGGGACAGGGGCATGGGGAGGGGAGGGGACAGCGGCATGGGGAGGGGAGGGGACAGCGGCATGGGGAGGGGAGGGGGCATGGGGGGGAGGGGCGAGGGGGCGAGCATGGGGGAGGGGAGGGGGACAGGGGCATGGGGAGGGGAGGGGACAGCGGCATGGGGAGGGGAGGGGACAGCGGCATGGGGAGGGGAGGGGGCATGGGGGGGAGGGGCGAGGGGGCGAGCATGGGGGAGGGGAGGGGGACAGGGGCATGGGGAGGGGAGGGGACAGCGGCATGGGGAGGGGAGGGGACAGCGGCATGGGGAAGGGAGGGGACAGCGGCATGGGGAGGGGAGGGGACAGCGGCATGGGGAGGGGAGGGGACAGCGGCATGGGGAGGGGAGGGGACAGCGGCATGGGGAAGGGAGGGGGCATGGGGGGGAGGGGCGAGGGGGCGAGCATGGGGGAGGGGAGGGGGACAGGGGCATGGGGAGGGGAGGGGACAGCGGCATGGGGAGGGGAGGGGACAGCGGCATGGGGAAGGGAGGGGGCATGGGGGGGAGGGGCGAGGGGGCGAGCATGGGGGAGGGGAGGGGACAGCGGCATGGGGAGGGGAGGGGACAACGGCATGGGGAAGGGAGGGGACAGCGGCATGGGGAGGGGAGGGGACAGCGGCATGGGGAGGGGAGGGGACAACGGCATGGGGAAGGGAGGGGACAGCGGCATGGGGAGGGGAGGGGACAGCGGCATGGGGAGGGGAGGGGACAGCGGCATGGGGAGGGGAGGGGACAGCGGCATGGGGAAGGGAGGGGGCATGGGGGGGAGGGGCGAGGGGGCGAGCATGGGGGAGGGGAGGGGGACAGGGGCATGGGGAGGGGAGGGGACAGCGGCATGGGGAGGGGAGGGGACAGCGGCATGGGGAAGGGAGGGGGCATGAGGGGGGAGGGGCGAGGGGGCGAGCATGGGGGAGGGGAGGGGGACAGGGGCATGGGGAGGGGAGGGGACAGCGGCATGGGGAGGGGAGGGGACAGCGGCATGGGGAAGGGAGGGGACAGCGGCATGGGGAGGGGAGGGGACAGCGGCATGGGGAAGGGAGGGGGCATGGGGGGGAGGGGCGAGGGGGCGAGCATGGGGGAGGGGAGGGGGACAGGGGCATGGGGAGGGGAGGGGACAGCGGCATGGGGAGGGGAGGGGACAGCGGCATGGGGAAGGGAGGGGGCATGAGGGGGGAGGGGCGAGGGGGCGAGCATGGGGGAGGGGGACAGGGGCATGGGGAGGGAAGGGGACAGCGGCATGGGGGAGGGGAGGTGTTGGGGGACAGGGATGGTGGGAGGGGCGGGTTTGGGGGAGACAGGGGCGGGGCGGGGTGGGGCTGGGCGCATAGGTTGGGGCGTGTGGACTCCATGGGCAGAGCTGCTCCCCCGGGCGCTGTCGCTCTTGCTGGGCGTTCGGCTCCCGGTCGGTCTACGTGCCCGCCAGCGTGACCACAGCCCAGCCGGATGCCGAGTGTAGAGAAACGAGGACATGTCTCCCTTGAGGCGGCCGCCTAACCCTAACCCTAACCCTAACCCTCTGCTAACTTGGCGGAAGCGAGCTCCTGGAGGGGCCGCGATAGAGGCCTGAGCAGAGTAGCGCTCAGTGAGAGTTGAAGTTCGCCCAGAAAAAGATCACTGCCTCAGTAATTGGCAGTTGGGTATGAAATTTCAAGCCCATTTTCGGGTCTGGTAATAACGCGCCTGTCGTTCCCAGGATGGTCGAGGCAGGGAGTGCGCGCTGCCTCCATGGAGGAGCCGGTGCCACCGAGCCCAGATCCATGAGCCTGGGCCTCACAACCAGCCATCTCGTGTGAGGCGGTGAGCGAGACTCTGACTTGGTTTTGCATTTACAATAGCTGCTTTCCTTGTGACCTTAGACGAACCTTTGGTTGGGAGTGGGCGGTAGCGCAGCGGGTTAAGCGCACGTGGCACAA
The DNA here is from genome assembly GCF_950295315.1 of Erinaceus europaeus. Lineage (NCBI taxonomy): Eukaryota > Metazoa > Chordata > Mammalia > Eulipotyphla > Erinaceidae > Erinaceus > Erinaceus europaeus. The sequence goes on along the minus strand of NC_080167.1, from coordinate 675,912 downwards.
AGCGCAAGGACCGGTGTGAGGATCCCGGTTCGACCCCCCCACCTGCAGGGGAGTCGCTTCACAGGCGGTGAAGCAGGTCTGCAGGTGTCTGTCTTTCTCTCCCCCTCTCTGTCTTCCTCTCCTCTCTCCATTTCTCTGTCCTAGCTAACAACAATGACGACATCAATAACAATAAAGGGGGGGGCAACAAAAAGGAAATAATTTTTTAAAAAAAAAAAAAAGAAACTTTGGTGGTGCCACTGGACTGAGTCTGCATTCTGTCCCAGGAGATGAGGCACAGATGACTCCTCGACGGACAGTGAAGAGGGTTGGTCTGGGGGTCCCAATCTGGGCAGCAGCCAGAGGCTGAGACAGGTGTATGTCTGCGGAGGCAGGGCTGTTTTCCATCACTCAACGACCTTGCGGGTGGCCAGTGGCAAGCCGGGCTGTGCCTCTGCCTGAAAGCAGCACGCTGGGGACGAGGACTCAATCTTAAAGGTACCTTGTTGGAGCACAGGCTCCATCCTGTGTTCTGGGTGTGCCGCCACCCGGCCCCTTAGCACAGGCCCCATCCTGTGTTCTGGGTGTGCCGCCACCCGGCCCCATAGCACAGGCTCCATCCTGTGTTCTGGGTGTGCCGCCACCCGGCCCCTTAGCACAGGCCCCATCCTGTGTTCTGGGTGTGCCGCCACCCGGCCCCTTAGCACAGGCCCCATCCTGTGTTCTGGGTGTGCCGCCACCCGGCCCCTTAGCACAGGCCCCATCCTGTGTTCTGGGTGTGCCGCCACCCGGCCCCTTAGCACAGGCCCCATCCTGTGTTCTGGGTGTGCCGCCACCCGGCCCCATAGCACAGGCTCCATCCTGTGTTCTGGGTGTGCCGCCACCCGGCCCCTTAGCACAGGCCCCATCCTGTGTTCTGGGTGTGCCGCCACCCGGCCCCTTAGCACAGGCCCCATCCTGTGTTCTGGGTGTGCCGCCACCCGGCCCCATAGCACAGGCCCCATCCTGTGTTCTGGGTGTGCCGCCACCCGGCCCCTTAGCACAGGCCCCATCCTGTGTTCTGGGTGTGCCGCCACCCGGCCCCATAGCACAGGCCCCATCCTGTGTTCTGGGTGTGCCGCCACCCGGCCCCTTAGCACAGGCCCCATCCTGTGTTCTGGGTGTGCCGCCACCCGGCCCCATAGCACAGGCCCCATCCTGTGTTCTGGGTGTGCCGCCACCCGGCCCCTTAGCACAGGCCCCATCCTGTGTTCTGGGTGTGCCGCCACCCGGCCCCTTAGCACAGGCCCCATCCTGTGTTCTGGGTGTGCCGCCACCCGGCCCCTTAGCACAGGCCCCATCCTGTGTTCTGGGTGTGCCGCCACCCGGCCCCTTAGCACAGGCCCCATCCTGTGTTCTGGGTGTGCCGCCACCCGGCCCCTTAGCACAGGCTCCATCCTGTGTTCTGGGTGTGCCGCCACCCGGCCCCATAGCACAGGCTCCATCCTGTGTTCTGGGTGTGCCGCCACCCGGCCCTTAGCACAGGCTCCATTCTGTTCTCCATCAGCGTTCTTTCCCAGTGGATGAAATTTCCTGTTCTTGCCAGTGTGGACGTGCATGGTCTCGTAGTTTCTTCCTGTCTGATCCATTGGGTCAAGTGCTCACAGAACTGGTGTGACTGTCTTCTGTCTGTGGTCACCAGCTCATGGGGACCAAGTTCATGGTCATGAAATGCTTGTGTGGTCTAACTGTAACGATAATTAAGAGGAGTCCCGGTCTGCTGGCAGACAGAAGTGATGTTAAAAGGGCCGAGTGGGGGAGTCAGGAGGTAGTGCAGCAGGTTAAGCGCATGTAGTGCAAAGTGCAAGGACCGGCATAAGGTCCCGCCTCCCCACCTGCAGGGGAGTCATTTTACAGGTGGTAAGGCAGGTCTACAGGTGTCTGTCTTTCTGTCCCCCTCTCTGTCTTCCCCTCCTTTCTCCATTTCTCTGTCCTATTCAACAATGACGACATCAATAATAACAATAGTAAATACAACAATAAAAACAAGGGCAACAAAAATAATTTTTTTTTAAAAAGCGTTGAGTGGTGGCACACTGGTTTGAGTACACACATTACTGTGCACAAGGGCCTGGGTTCAAGCCCTGTCTCCCGACCTGCAGGGGGTCAGCTTCATCAGCAGTGAAGCAGTACGGGAGGTGTCTCTCTCCTTATCTCCCTACTCTTAATTTCTGTCCCGCCCTCTGCAGCACCCACCCCTCTGGGTGTCTGTCCCGCCCTCTGCAGCGCCCACCCCTCTGGGTGTCTGTCCCGCCCTCTGCAGCGCCCACCCCTCTGGGTGTCTGTCCCGCCCTCTGCAGCGCCCACCCCTCTGGGTGTCTGTCCCTCCTGCAGCGCCCACCCCTCTGGGTGTCTGTCCCTCATGCAGCGCCGCCCCCTCTGGGTGTCTGTCCCTCTGCAGCGCCGACCGTTCTAATTCTGGGGGTTCCTGCCACCCCCCTCCACACCCCTGCAGGTGCGCGGGCGGCGCCTCCAGGGTCCCACCTGGGCCCCCACTTCCCGCGCTGCCTGCGGCCGAGTCCCCGTGCCCGCTGCTGTGCGCCGCCCCCGCTCTCCGGGCTGCGCCTCGTGCCGCCACGTGGGCACCTGCCGCCGCCCCCCAGACGGGCTCGGGCCGCGGGGTCGGGGTCGGGGTCGGGGTCGGGGTCGGCGTCGGTGACGGGACTCGGGCGGCCAGGGGTTGAGACCCGAGGAAGAGGGCGGCCCCGCTCCTGTCGCCCCGCCTCCGCCCTGTCGCCCCGCCTCCGCCCCGCTCCTGCCGCCCCGCCTCCGCCCTGCCGCCCCGCCTCCGCCCTGTCGCCCCGCCTCCGCCCTGTCGCCCCGCCTCCGCCCTGCCGCCCCGCCTCCGCCCCGCTCCTGCCGCCCCGCCTCCGCCCTGCCGCCCCGCCTCCGCCCTGTCGTCCCGCCTCCGCCCTGCCGCCCCGCCTCCGCCCTGCCGCCCCGCCTCCGCCCTGTCGTCCCGCCTCCGCCCTGCCGCCCCGCCTCCGCCCTGTCGCCCCGCCTCCGCCCTGCCGCCCCGCCCCCGCCCTGCCGCCCCGCCTCCGCCCCGCTCCTGCCGCCCCGCCCCCGCCCTGCCGCCCCGCCTCCGCCCTGTCGCCCCGCCTCCACCCTGCCGCCCCGCTCCTGTCACCCCGCCCTGCCGCCCCGCCCCCGCCCCTGCCGCCCCGCCCCCGCCCCTCTTGTCCCGCCCGGCCCCGCTCCTGTCGCCCCGCCTCCGCCCTGCCGCCCCGCCCCCGCCCCTGAAGCCCCGCCCCGGACCCGCCCCTGCAGCCCCGGCCAGCCTATTGCGTGCGGCCGGTGCCTTGGCGAATGGGCCGCCGCCGGAAGCGGGCGTCCAGCCGCCGGAAGCCGGCGTCCTGCCGCCGGAAGTGCCGCCGCCGCCATTTTGGGATCGCTATGGCGGCGGGGTCGTGGCCGCGGCCGGGGCGCGGCGCGTTTGACTGAGGGGGGCGGACGGCAGCCGGGCCGGGGCGGCCGCCATGTTCGGCGCGGGCGGGGGCCGCGCCAAGGCCGAGCGCAAGGGCGGCGCGAAGGAGGAGGCGGCGGGCGGCGCGGGCAGCCGGGCGGAGCTGCTGGTGTTCGGCTACGCCTGCAAGCTGTTCCGGGACGACGAGCGCGCGCTGGCGCAGGAGCAGGGCCAGCACCTCATCCCCTGGATGGGCGACCGCAAGCTCCTCGTCGACAGGTCGGTGCCGCGGCCTCGTCCGTTCCGCTGGGGGGAAAGGGGCGACGTGACGGCCGGGTCGCTCCCCGTGAGGCGACGTGACGGCCGGGTCGCTCCCCGTGAGGCGACGTGACGGCCGGGTCGCTCCCGTGAGGCGACGTGACGGCCGGGTCGCTCCCGTGAGGCGACGTGACGGCCGGGTCGCTCCCCGTGAGGCGACGTGACGGCCGGGTCGCTCCCCGTGAGGCGACGTGACGGCCGGGTCGCTCCCGTGAGGCGACGTGACGGCCGGGTCGCTCCCGTGAGGCGACGTGACGGCCGGGTCGCTCCCGTGAGGCGACGTGACGGCCGGGTCGCTCCCGCTCAGGCGACGTGACGGCCGGGTCGCTCCCCGTGGGGCGATTTGACGGCCGGGTCGCTCCCGTTCGAGCAGCCCCTCCGATTAGCCAGCCTGGGCTCGCCTGTGGCCACCTGGGCGCTTAGGAAGAGCCCCTCAGTGGGCGGCTGTGACCCGGTGACCCCGAGTTCCCTGGGCGCGCTCGTGTTGCTGGAAGCGAACAGGCCGCATCTCGTCGTGGTTTTGCTCCGAGCTGCGTGTCTGTCACTGTTCCCATGTGTGTCTCTATCACGTAACCAGCACCTCTTTCCTCAGCCAGTGGCTAGGGGCCAGCCTGGCCAAGATCTTACCTCCAATGGACGCAGTGTCTTGGGTGAAGATCTCTCCTGAGCTCGGGACTAGCAGAAAGAAGCGAGGAAATGTCCACCGTTTGGTTCTTACGGATAGGTATTTATGGATTTGGTTTGTGTGAATGATACTTGACTATGATACTTGACATTTCAGAAAAAGAGTTTTTTTCTTGCAAATAGCTTTAAACGGTCACCTAAACCGTAGACGGTAAGAACTTCAGCGAAGTGGACTCTATTTATGCTGCTAAAGGATTGCCTACCTTTAATTATGAGTTTTGTGTTGTGGTAGAGAGGAAGCTTGACTTTACTAAAGTAGGTGAGTCCTGACTAGCCACAGTAGTAGAAATCTCAGAAGGGTTCCTGTCATTGCTTTCAGGTTTTCGTTTCTCGGTTCTAAGCGGTAAGTAGGTATATAAACAGCGCACGCACCAGCCGAGCCAGTGACTTCTCTCTGGTGACCAGTGTGCTCACGTTACAGATACGATGGACGTGGCCACCTGCACGACCTCTCCGAGTACGATGCCGAGTATTCCACGTGGAACAGAGACTACCAGCTCTCTGAAGAGGAGGCACGAATAGAGGCCCTGTGTGATGAAGAGAGGTATTTAGCCTTGCATACGGACTTGCTTGAGGAGGAGGCAAGGCAAGGTACTGCTCAAGAAAAACTTACTTAAGAAACAAACTTAAAAAAATTTTTAAGTATTTAAAATTTATTCCCATTCATTTTTTTATACTCACTCTTTCTGATATTATCTTGACAGTACCCAGTGGATTGGAAAAGCAGGAGTCTTTGCGTTCTGAGAGGACCTCAGGATAGTTTATATATAGAGCCACAAAGAAATTTCCCAGCTTTTGAGGGCAGACTGGGATTTGAAAAAAAAAAAAATTTAACTGTTCTTCTTTAACAGTATTGTATAGATTAAAGTTAATGTTCTTGTTTTTGCCTTAACAATCTTTAATACAGTTCTTAATCCCTAAATTTCTTAGCAGGAAGAAATTTTCAACAAAAGATGTGTTTTCTACTTTTGTGGATAAGCATATACAGGCAGAAAGTACATAACTGATAGAAATCAAGTGTGAATTTTTAAAGACATTTTTGCCTCCAAATGAGGTTGAAAAAAGCGTGCCGTATGCATTACTGATAGCTACAATTTAGAAATATGTAAAACTTCTTAGTAAATTTCTTTTTGTTGTTAATAAAATTCTCGTTTTTCTTCAAGAGGAAGAATACAAGCGATTGAGTGAGGCACTAGCTGAAGATGGAAGTTACAATGCCGTGGGATTCACTTATGGTAGTGATTATTATGACCCTTCAGAACCAACTGAGGAAGAAGAGCCTTCTAAACAGAGAGGTAAGAGCACAGCTGCTCAGGGAGAGCCTGGAGTGGTGGGAAAGGCTGGAGGGCTCGTTGCTAGAAGCATGATTACATCACCATGATGCAGACAACGTAGTGTGTCCTACGAGAACACACAGCTAAGATCAGAAAACGAGTAATGGAGGTAGCAGATGAACTCAGACTTGCATTTTCTGCATTGGGCCTAGATGGGCTTTTCATCATTTCTCTTTGACCCAGGCAAAAGAAAAGTTACTCACGTGGACTCTGCTGTAGATCGGTGAGCTATGTGTTGATCAGCAGGGCTTCCTTCAAGACTGCTGAAGGGACAGGCATCCTCTGCCCCCATCCCCCTTCACTACAGCCTAGCTGGTGGCAAGTGCACAGTGTGGGAACTCGCTGGAGTTATAGACAGAATGGAACACTGGACTTTCTGACTAGGCTTACTGGTCTTAGGACATTCACTTATACAGTGTTCTTAAGAGAATAAACAAAAGTTATGGGGACCAGGTAGTGGCACGTGTTACTGTGCATGAGGACCTGGGTTCAAGCCCTCATTCCCCACCTATGGGAATGGGGGTGGGAGCTTCACAAGTGGTGAGGCAGTAGTGCAGGTGTCTCTCACTCTCTATCTACCTTTCCCTCTCAATTTCCCTCTATGCTATCAAATAAAGTTAAAAAATTTTTTTTTTCAAGTCAAGATTTTAGAGGCTGGGAGATGGCACACCCAGCACAGTGTGTCCTTTACCATGTGAAAAACCCTGGTCTGAGTTCTAGCACCACACAGAAGCACTGACAGACCAGGTGAGGCCCCTCAGATGGTGGACCAGTGCTCTGGTATCTTTCCCTATCAAACTAAAAGCATGAAAAGTTTGGCCATAGGGTGGGTGGTACATGCACAGAACCTCAGCACCACAAAAATCAATGAGTAAAGTGAGACTTTTTCACAATGAAGTGCACTTACTTTACTTTGTGAGCTATTGAGGTGGTAGGATGGGGAAGAGGCCAGCAGTGCCTGTGAACCCAAGGTTCCACCCCTTCCCTATTTCCTGAGCCAAAAAAGTGTGAGAATTTTAAATGTATGCTTTTCTGAGTTAAGTCTGGGAATTTTGAGTATTTAAAAAAAAAAATAGCGCTAGAAAGTAGGGATATAAAATATGTTTAAAGATACAAACGTAAAACAAGTAGTAAATAAGTTCTGTAGGCTCTACTGCCCAGTTTAGTGAACACAGATACCCCTGTGGTGCTGCTGTGGTCATGTACTTGGCAAATACAGCTACAAAGACAGCATTACAGGGCTGCTGACTATCAAAGCAACACTTTGCACTGTGCAAATCAAAGTGACACTTTGTAGCCGCAGGTTCATGCAGTGTTATACAAATAGACTCCATTGAAAGTAGAGCCAGCACTTAAATATCCATGCTGGGTGCTACAGGAACAGCTGCCCTTACTCTGTTAGAACCCTGCATGATGACCCAGTGACAGTACAGCTGGAACTATTCTGTGCACACTGCCATGTGCAGAGCAGCACTTAAGCGTTAGAACCCCCTTCAGATACTGAAAACGGTCATATGAAATCACATCATGTAGGGATTGAATTTTGGGACCAACGGAAGCTGTTTTTGTATTTCTTTGACTTCTCCAAACCCCTCTCATGCAGTTCTGCCCAGACACCCACCCTGCGTGGAGCAGCAGCCCCGGATTCTTAGTCCCTTCTCCATGGGGGGGGGGGGGGCTGGTGGAACAGAACTCGGGGCGAGCTTGCAGAGACCTTTCTTGTTGCCCTCCCTTCAGGTGTCCTCAGTACTGAGTGGGCAGGCAAGTTTCCACTGCAGGGCCCGTCTCTGGATACCACAGAGCTTCTGCAGGTGTAATTGGACTGTGAGAGGAGGGCTAGATGAAGGTGTTCAACACCCACACACAAACTGGAATCTAATTGCATAGCAGAGATCAGTGCACAGAGTGTTCTTACAGGTCTACACAGTAAATGCCCTTTATCCAGGATAGATCACCATTTCAGGGTTGTGGGTAGTTGAGATTGTATTGTGTTGCTGAACCATATCATTTATCTGCTTTTAACATGTAGTATGTTTTTGTCAAAAGGAAGAAGTACATGCTGTAATCTTCTCTCATAGGTGAATAATTGGAATTTGTGAAGGCCAGGGCTAGTGAGACAGCTTTATTTTTTTTTTAATTTATTTTTAAATATTTACTTATTCCCTTTTGTTGCCCTTGTTTTATTGTAGTTATTATTGTTATTGATGTCGTTGTTGGATAGGACAGAGAGAAGTGGAGAGAGGAGGGGAAGACAGAGGGGAGAGAAAGACAGACACCTGCAGACCTGCTTCACTGCCTGTGAAGCGACTCCCCTGCAGGTGGGGAGCCAGGGACTCAAACCGGAATCCTTATGTGGGTCCTTGCGCTTTGCACCACATGCGCTTAACCTGCTGCGTTACCGCCCAACTCCCGTGAGACAGCTTTCTTTTCTTCCTTGCCATGTTCATGACATAGGTTTGAGCCGAGCCCCAGCACATTGAAGGAAACTTTGATGTTAGGGTCTCTCACTCTTTCTTAACCATAAAGAAGTATGGAGTTTTTTGTTAAGAGGTAGAGGGGAGAACCCACAGACAGCACTAAAGCTTCCCCAAATGCTGTGGGGGCTAGGCTGTGTGTGTGTGACACACACACACACACACACACACACACACACACACAATTTGTAGAGGCCAGTGTGTATGTGGGATCAAGTGACGATTGAACATTTTGATGCTGTTTCTTTTTAACATGGTGCCAGAAAATAAACTCAGGGCCTCGCACAGATGGATTAGCACTAAGCAACTTACCTGGCCCCATTCCATTTATTTTGAAATGTGAGGGAGGGGAGACCATAGAACCATGTACTATGCATGGAGCTCCCATATGGTATCAGGGTTCAGGCCCTGAACCTCGTGCTTGTCAGAGTGCTTACCTGGCTATCTCCTGGCCAGCCAACACCCTTTAATACTGGTGTTTGCCTTTTATTTTTATGAGTGACAGATTGAAAGAGAAACACCCGAGTGTTGCTCAGCTCTGGCTTGCAGCAGGACTAGGGAGGGAGCCTAGGGCTTTCTGCATGCTGATGTAATGCTCCTAGGATATATTGTACCATTTTCAGCCTGGCTTCTATCCTTAAATTTTTCATCTTTATTGCAAATTTTTCTTCTTTGAAATACAAGCACACGGAGGCTGGGGAGATAGCATTGTGGCTGTCAGAAGACTTTCAAAAACTTCTCCTGCCTGAAGCTCTGAGGTCCCAGGTTCAATCCCCAGCACCACCATTAGCCAGAGCTGTACAGGGCTCCGGTTACAAAGACACAGCACTAGGGAATGTGTCTAGGCCTTCTTGCATGCACAGTACTGTCCAGCAACCTCCCTGACCCAGTTTTTAATTCTATTGGTAAATTATTTCTGTGCTCGTGAATGAGAAAGGAGGAGAGAGAGAGAACCAGAACATCACTCTGGGACATGTGGTGCCAGGTTTCACCCATACTAAGAGTCCAGTACTTTATCCACTGCTCCACCTCCCAGGCCATGTTTTTTTACCCTGTGAGAGAGTAGGGGAAATACAGGGAGGCACCATGGCACCACCTAGATCTTCTGGTAATATCCTTGGACCTCCTGTGTGGTGCCAGGACTCTAGCCCCGAGCCTCAAGCACAGAAAGACATGCACTCTTCTGGGTGGGCTGTGGAACAGCTGCTACACATCTACACATCCATTTTCCAAATGGGAAGTTGGTTTGAATCTGAATTAGTATTCCAGTGGTGGTTTTTGCTCTGCACTGCTGAGGCCATGTTTCTTTAAGTAAGAGAAATGTCAGTGTGGAGCAGACTAGTGTGATGCAAGTCACTCATCTAGCCAGCAGGCCTGACATTGGGCCTTGGAGCAATGGTCTGTGCCCTCTGGGTACTCCCTTCCTGCCCCTGGGTCCATTGGCTTCTGGGACAGTGCTGAGTGCAGGGTCTGCAGGCCACGATGGTCTCTGCTCCCTCCTGCACCCTGGTCCTCCACCGAGAACAGCTGCGTAACAGACAGGTGGACGGAGCTCAGTAACTCTTAAGTAATCTGTCTCCTCATGGGAGGCCTTGAAATTGTGCCTCTCTTCAAATGTGGTGGGACCTTTGAAGACTCAATGTTTGTGTACTAACATTTTTTTTTTTTAATCACAAAGCTTTAGATGTTGAGCTGCTTTAAAATGTTAGCACTTGCAAGTTTTTCACTGTATATGTTCAGATGGGTGACCATGTGAGTGATTGTGTTGTGTGAGCTACCTCTGATTTTTCTTTTCTTTCTTTTTTTTTTTTGCCTCAAGGGTTATTGCCGGGGCTCAGTGCCTACAGCACGAATCCATTGTTCCTGGAAACCATTTTTTTCCCCCTTTTTGTTGCCCTTGTTGTTTTATCATTGTTGTGGTTGTTGTTGCTGCTGTCATTGCATAGGACAGAGAGAAATGGAGAGAGGAGGGGAAGACGGGGGGGGGGGGGGACACAGACACCTGCAGACCTGCTTCACCACTTGTGAAGCGACTCCCCTGCAGGTGGGGAGCCGGGGCTCAACCAGGATCCTTACGCCGGTCCGTGTGCTTTGCGCCACGTGCGCTTAACCCTCTGTGCTACCGCCCTACTCCCTACCTCTGAATTTATGAGGTTCACCTGTGCTGCCTCATAGGGCCCTAGGCGATAGTATTGATACAATGAAGTGGAAAATGTGTCTGCTTGGGGTGTTTGCTGGGACTGAAAACTCTTGGCAGATACTCTCAAAGTTGAAATAAGTTATTTTGGAATTGGGTGCCTTGTACTTTGGGAGGCCTTGGGACTCCTCAGAACTAGCTTGGAGGGAGGTCTTAGCACCATGAAGCTGTGTTGTGTGTGGGTGTCCTGTCTGCAGAGAAAGCAGCTGAGTCCACCCAGGCCCTGAGGTCTCCCTGTTCTGCTAGGGCAGAAAGGTGCATGCCCTCATTCTCTTATTAGTGCCTTCCCTCCTTCCTGGTCCCTGTTCTGAAGTTCTCTTTTTCTTTTTATACAGAAAAAAATGAGGCTGAAAATTTAGAGGAAAATGAGGAGCCTTTTGTTGCCCCTTTAGGACTGAATGTACCGCCTGATGTGGAGCTGGTATGTGCATTTCTACTTCACCATATTTTGCTTCTGACGCTCTTCCCTCCTGAGTACTATTTGTGTGTGAGCCAGCTAGTCCTGATCTCTGACCCAGTGCTGAGAGGAGAGCATGCCGCATATTTTCCTCTCTAGGGGGAGGCTGGCAAATAGCTCACCTGGATAGTGTGCTGCTGTGCTGTGCAAGTGGCCAAGACTTAAGCTCAACCCCACTCCGTTGAAGGGAGCTTCAATGCTATGACATCTCCCTCCTCTCCCTCTCTCTCCCTTCCTCCTTTCCTGCTTCCTGCCCATATTGTCTGTGCAGCCACTCTTGTTCTACAAGTCTGGATAATGTTTTTTGCCTTCTACCAAAAATTGCTGGTTGTGTTGGTTTCTGTGTTGATCTGGCTGAAGTCCCTGTCCTCCCAGGTGGTGACATACCCGTGTCCTCGAGGCTTAGCACAGCCACTTTTCCCTCTGCTTCATGCAGAGGCTTCTGCTTGAGGCTGACTGAAGCCCATCCTTCTAGTGTAAGAGGCCCTTGGAAACTTTGACGTGACCGAGACGCAGGAGCAGTACGGGTCAGCTATCTCTTGGCACTGCTGAACAACTGCGTGTTCTGAGCACCACTAACCATCTGGTGTGGAAGGCGACACTCAGCTTCCCCTGCAGCCCCTCTCCTGGGGACTGGAGGGGACGCTTTTGTGTGCTGGGTGGCTTTGCCCCATGTCAGTGTTCACAGCAGAGGTGGCAAGCAGAGCAGTGGCTCTTTTGTGAGCCTCACAGGCCTTCCAGAGTTGGGGAGGAGATTGGCATGAGTGTGAGCCATGGGGGCTGCCACATGCCTTTGCTTCCTTTCCCTAAGGACACCCCTGCACACATGGGTCTCCATGTTGAGTGGGTATAGAGTCTGCTTCCTTACCATGTTGGTTCAGGGCCATTCTTCCTGGTGGCAAGAACTCAGTCTCTCTCCCTGGGCAAGACACCTTGTTGGGACTGCCTGTGTCCTTTCAGGCCACGTTCTGCTGCATCCCCACACCTGGCATTCTCGGGTGGCCAGGAGTCTGGGGTCATGCCCCTGAGCACCCCCTCTCAACTGCCAGTTGTTTCTAGGGCGCTAGGACTCCCTGCCTCATGTATAGCTGGGAGAGTTTGAGATGGAATGAAGGGCTGGAACCCCTGTCTATTCTACACCCTTTCTGTCTGCGTGAGGACCACCCTTCAGTACCTCATGGCTGCCTCCCTGTCCCAGCCCCCAGGCATGGCAGGCTTGGGCTTGCTTAGCTGCCCACAAGGCCTGTGGGGTCTAAGCCAGACTCTGGTCAGTCTCAGACTGATAGCCTGCTTGGTAAGCAGAGAGGCCTCTCCTTGTGGGGTTGTTGCTATACCTGAAGGCTCATCATTCAGAGGGGTCACTTGTGGAGTGTGTGACCCGCCTATCTAGTCAGAGTGATGGCAGTCTGGCTGGCGTCCCTGGCTGCTTCAGAGCACAGTGGACCTTAAATGCGAATAACTGTAATTGTAGATATACATCCTTTTGATGTGTGGAGGACGTTATCAGTCAAGGAATTCAAATTGAGAGGCACACATTGCTATCTCATGAAAGCTGCAACCCAGACTTATACTGTGGCTTTTTTTGTTTGTTTTTGTTTTGTTTTGTTTTTTTGCCTCCAGGGTTATTGTCTGCACTACAAATCCACTGCTCCTGACGGCCATTTTCTATTTTGTTGCCATTATTGTTGCTGTTATTGTTATTGCTGCTGCTGTTGTTGGATAGGACAGAGAGAAATCGAGAGAGATGGGGAAGGGGAAGACAGAAAAGGGGAGAGAAAGACACCTGCAGACCTGCTTTACCCTTTATGAAGCAACCCCCCCTGCAGGTGGGGAGCTGGGGGCTTGTGCTTCTTGTCATGTGCACGTAACCCACTGTGCTACCACCCTGCCCCGTTTTACATTTTAAAATATAATTTGTTTTAATGAAAGATCAGAACAGTATTCAATTCTGGTTTGTAGTGGTCCTGGGGATTAAACCTGGGCTGTCTCCCCTACCCTACACTCAGCACTTCTGAATGAGAATTTATTTCTCTTATTTGCATGCCGTTCCCTAGTGCTCAACTCTTTGTGGTGAGAAGTGGGGTGGAGGCTATGACTGCTGGCTGTGGCTCACCTGCTGGTGTGAAGCGCATGTTAGCCCCCCCGCCCTCTTGCTAGTTGCCCAGCAGCCTGCCCTGACCAGACCCAACAAGGCTGGGCTTCAGTTTAGAAATTTGTCTCTTAAATGAGACATCACAGAATTGGAGTCTGGTCTACATTTTCCCAGGAAAAGGTTGGGGAGGGGGAGCGTCTGTGCAGCAGGGAAGACATGCGGCTTGGCTTTCTTCATGTTCTACCTCTTACAGGCATCCTGGCTGAGAAAGGGGGGGGGGGGGCTCTTAGATTCCCAAGAAACCTCAACCATGACCCTCCGTGCTTGCAGATGTGCACCTAGCAGCAGTCACAGTGTGCAGGAAAGCCATCATGAGTGAGGACTCCCACTGGCACACTCAGGGCTGTTGGTGCATGGCTGTGATGGGTTGTGTGACCAGTGGGAAGGGCTAACTCAGTTTTTTTCTCCAGCCCCCGACAGCCAAGATGCATGCCATCATCGAGCGTACGGCCAGCTTCGTGTGCAAGCAGGGCGCGCAGTTTGAGATCATGCTGAAGGCCAAGCAGGCCCGCAATTCGCAGTTCGACTTCCTGCGCTTTGACCACTACCTCAACCCCTACTACAAGTTCATCCAGAAGACCGTGAAGGAGGGGCGCTACTCGGCTCTGGTGGGAAACAACGGCGGAGAGAAAAAGAGTACGATGACGTGACACTGGGGGGACAGTGACCCAGGACCCATTGTTGCTCAAGGCTGAGCCTGTGGGACGGACTCCTTCTTGAGGCTTCTGTGGGTAGGGGAGTGAGCAAATCCTATGTTGGGGTTCCCGCTTGGGCCTGCTCCTAGCCTTCACCCGCCTCCCCGCCCCAGTGGAGGTCTCTGTGGAGCCTTGCTCTCCTGAGCTGCTTTCTGAGTCGGTCGTGTCTTGGCTTCTCTGCCCATCATTCCTTTCTCTACCATAAGCTGCTATTCTTTGACCTCATAAAGCAGCAGACACTGCCTGTTGTCTAGACAAAGCCTATGGTGGTGCCAGGGTAGAGGTTAGTGGACATTGGCAGGGAGCTGCCTCGGGCCCAGTCACACTCTCCTTTCCTCTGGCTGCTCTCAGCCTGGGAGCTTTGCCTAGCGCCAGGTTTTGACAAGTAGCCAAGAAGTGAGTGCGTGCGCTCCGCCTTGCCCGTCCCACTGTTTGCAGGGTTTAGCTGTGGCTTGAACCTGCTGTGGACCTAAATCTTACAGTGTGCCTTTGCTTCCAGAGTCAGGGGCCGGCTCTGACAATGAGGACGATGAAGATGAGGAGGACGGGAACTACCTGCACCCGTCTCTCTTTGCCTCCAAGAAGAGCAGTCGCCTGGAGGAGCTAATGAAGGTCCTTGTCCCCGCTGCTCCTCACACCGTAGCACCTCTGGGCTGGCCAGGGGTGGCCGGGGCTTGGACAATGACGTAGCTTTTGTGTGGCAGCCATGCTTCTCCACTGTTGTAGGCCTGCACTGTGTCTCTGTTTTTAGCGAGGTGGCAAGGGTTCCAGTTCTTTGTGACTGTCTTAGAGTCTCCTGTCAGTTGGGATACTGGCAGGAAGTAGGTATGGTTGAGACAGGAAGTCTTGTCACTGGGGTGGGTTTCAGGATGTTGCTTGAAGTCTCCACCTTCATAAGGGGTGTAGTGGCCACTGGAAGCCACTGTATTCCAGTCTCTCCAGCCTTGTCATGAAGCCCCTTCACACCTCGCTCTGCCACGGTGACTTGTGACCTAAACCGCCTTGTCAGCATTCCGGCGGTGTCACATATGCCTGAGACGGAGCCTGGTTGTGACGGATGGGACTTCTAAGGCTGTCGCAGCTGACTATGAGCAGCTGCTGTAAGGAAGGACAGAGTAGACTTAGAACATCCTGTGTGTCTCTTGACTCCTCCATGATTTTCCTGGTGACTAGGAGAACTGGAGCTTCCCTCCTTTAGTCCCCCTGGAGCTCCCCAGTGGCGGAGCACTCAGCCACAGGCAGACGAGTGCATGTGAGCATGTGTGTTGAGCTTTCTCTGAAGTACAGACGCTAAGGTTGCCCTGGGCCTTCCTGCCGTGGAGCAGCTCTGTAAGGTGTAGGACGTGAGTGACTGTGTCCACTCTCTCTGCAGCCTCTGAAGGTGGTCGACCCAGATCACCCCCTGGCAGCGCTGGTCCGAAAAGCCCAGGCCGACAGCCCTGTCCCCACCCCCCCTGCGGCTGATGGTGCAGCTGTCCAGCCCTCCCAGGCGGAGTTCACCACTGACTGTGAGTACCCAGCTCTGTGCTCTCAGAGGTGGCTGGATGCGGGGCAGACCTGGCAAGGTGCCAGGAGGGTCCCAGGCCCCTTGGAACTCTCTCTGGGCCTCCTTAGCAGGTGCCGCATCCTATTTCTTGTTGCCTCATGTTGTCAAAAAGGCTGCTTTACTGCCAGCATGAGCTCTGTATTCCAAGAAAGCCAGAGAAGGGCAAGGGCAGGACATGCCTGGTGGCTTCCTTTGAGGCTTGTGTGTGAGGTCTTGGCTCCCTGTCGGCCTCTCCTGCAGGCAGGCCCAGGCAGTGGGCTGCACATGGGTGTGTAGTGCCTGGCAGAGCCATTGCTCTGTAGGGATGAAGCACTGCAGGTGAGTTTGCAGTGTTGACACTCCGGCAGCTGCAGGGCTTGCTGACTCCCACCTCATTCTGTAGTCACTCAAAGGCTGCTAGTAGGCAAATCGTGAGGTCATTCAAGACATCATTTGAAAATACCAACTTGGGGGGTGGGTGATAGCACAGTGGGTTAAGTGCATGTGGTGCAAAGCGCAAGGACCCCGGCTCCCCACCTGCAGGGGAGTCACTTCACAGGCGGTGAAGCAGGTCTGCAGGTGTCTGTCTTTCTCTCCCCCTCTCTGTCTTCCCCTCCTCTCTCCATTTCTCTCTGTCCTACCCAACAACAACGACATCAATAGCAATGATAATAATAACCACAACAACAATTTTAAAAAAACAAACAAGCAACCAGGGTAACAAAAAGGGAAAAAATGGCCTCCAGGAGCAGTGGATTTGTGGTGCAGGCACTGAGCCCCAGCAATAACCCTGGAGGAAAAAAAAAAAAACAAACAAAAAAACAACTTGAGCCTCCTTGAGTCTATTTTCTGTCACTTTACTTAGATTAGATTATTTCCTTCACATTTACAAGAGCAAAGCCCAGTCTGCTCAAGTGGAAATCAGACTGGAGGTTTGATAGTTTAGGTCCACTTTGAAGCTGCTCGCATGAGCTAGAGACTAGAAAATACCTGGAGAGAATTCTCTTTTGTGACGTGAACTGTTCACTGTTGGGGATCAAGCCTCTATGAACAATGAAAACTTCTTTTACACTTCTCTGACAATAAAGTAATTTGGCATGCTCAATTAACTTTGCAGACTTTAAAACTCAGTTACTTGCATGAGCTTTCGGGAAACGTGTCCTTGTAAAAATCTCTTAAGAAACCTAGGTGATTTCTTTAAATGGTTAAATCACATCATGTGGGATTTCTCTGCCTGTCCAAGTCAAGGAGCAGAGCCATTGTCCCACTGGGGAGTTACGAGTCTGCACTTGGTACCAGCACCTGCTGATCCACTGGGCTAGAGTCCCTGGAGCAGCTCACACAGTAGGCATGGTCTGAGCCACTCCAGCCCTTGCTCACATGAGGGAAGGGGAGAGAAACTGGACGTCAACTCTGCCACGTGCAGTGCCAGTGACTGAGCTCAGGGCTGGCTCAGGGGAGTCAGCACTTCATCACGGCACCACTCCTGGGGCCTCTTCCTCGCTCCCTGGCCCCTGAATTCCCTGCATAGCTGCGATGCACTCGTCTAGATGCCCGTGCTGTCGCCCTCTGTGCCTGGGAGAGAAACAGGCCTTACATGACTGTGAGCAGAACTGTACTCTCTGCTGCAGGCCTCCATGACGGTGGCTCCTTGATGCTGCAAGACTCAGAGCAGCCAGCTCTGACGAGGCTTCACTGCAAAACCCCAGTCCTCTAGGGTTGGCATATTCGAAGTGCTGTGCCACCCCAGTCTGGTGGCAGTGACTGGAGCCAGTGAGCTCAGCAGGGTTCGGCCTATTTGCCTCAGTGTCCCCAAGGCCAAGTCTGGTGGCAGCTGTGACAGTTCTGCCCCGGGGGGGGGTCCCCCAACTTTTGTCTGGAGACCTGTGGCCGCCTCCAGGGGCTCGTGCAGGCCCCATCCAATCCAGAGATGCTTCATCAGGGATGCTGGTCAGCACCCATCTCTTGGTGACTCAGTGTTTGGGGGCCTGGGGAGACACAGCAGTAACAAACACGGGCCCTACACTCGTTCCCCAGTGCTCCACGTGCCAGAGCTGGGCCTCACACTGCGCCATGTGTAGGGACCTGGGTTCAAATCCCCAGCCCCCATGTGGGAGCACCATGCAAAGGGTGCTTGATGAGTGAGGGAGGGTGCTGTAGTGCCTCTCCTCTCTGTCACGCTGTATCTCAGAAAGAGAGAGAAGCAAGCAAAGACAGTACACCTGTTGCTGGTGGTTGGAATGGTGCAGACATGAAGCCCCAGCTATATCCCTGGCAAGAAAGAAAGTCAGCAAACAGCACAGTTATTCAGGGCCAGGAGAGAGCTCACCCCACAGAGAGCACTTGGTGGTACATTTAATTGCCTGGGTTCGAGCCCTGCTCAACTAGTGAGCACACCATATGACAGGTGAGCTCCCTGAGTGAACTCTTACTCCTTCCTGTCTCCCTGACTGGGGAGGAGACCTAGAGCAGAAGATGAATAAATAACGGCCATTCTGATGTCCCTTCTGCTCGTGCAGAGCGAGAGTGCCGTCTTGTTTTCAGATACGCATCCTTCACAGAGGATGGCCCTTGGGCCTGGAAGGACCCACAGCTCCAAGCCAAGGACTGACCAAGGGAGACCCTTTTGTCCTGTCTTTCCCAAGATTCCCTTTATTTACACAAGCAATAGGTCTCTTCTTGTCCAAATTTTGTGTTCTTCAGTCTTAATTAAATACATAATTACAGTAAGTTTAGCTAGAAAAACTGTCCATGAGAGAGGACGGTCCAGCCTTCTAGCAGACATTCAGCAAAGAGAGAGAGGAGGAGGCACACAAGCCCTAGAGACAGGCTCCTTGGAAACCAGCAGCGGCACTTCAGATGGAACTGCCAGGTGGGGAGGTTCTCAGGGAAGTGAACGTCTGCTTTAGCCAGTAGCGATCATACTCAATGACTGAGGGAAAATGGGGTTGCTGAGAAAGCAAGAAACAAGTGGCTGACACACAGCTTTTTTTGTTTTTGTTAAGTTTCTTTTATTTATTAGATATAGATAGAAATCGAGAGGGAAGGGAGGGATAGAGAGGGTAAGAGGTAGATACCTGCAGCCTTGCTTCACCACTTGTGAAGCTTTCCCCCTGCAGGTGGAGACTAGGGGCTCGAACCTGGTTCCCTGTGCATTCTAATGTGTGCTCAACCAGATGCGCCACCAGCTAGCCCCCACAAACAGCTTCTTTAGCCGGGTCGGGTGGGGAGAGCCCCCGAATCCAGTAGGAAGGAGCTGCCGGGCGGATGGCTCGCCACACTCCTGTCTGCTGCCCTGAAAATGCGCTCAGGGAGCTGCCGGGCGGATGGCTCGCCACACTCCTATCTGCTGCCCTGAAAATGCGCTCGGGGTCTCTTCAGACCGGCCCGGCAGACTGGAGGCTGCGGCTTTTTGTGGCAGGGGCTGGGCAGCGGCACATACTATTGTGTGCAAGGACCTGGGTTCTAGCCTCGGCCCCCACCTGCAGGTGAAGCAGAGCTGCAAGTCTCTCTCTCCCCCCCTCCCCTCTTGATTTCTGGCTATCTCTGTCCTGTAATAAATAAAGGTAATAAATAGCAAGGCCCCAGGCCACTGAGGTGATGAGTCTTGAGGTGAAATTGAGGCTATTAGGCTGCTGAAAGTGGGGTTTTGAGGAGATACGAACTTCAGAATGCAGTGACTGCAGGAATGAAGTCAACATACACAGGGCCAGTGAAGGCACCACTTCCTCTGTCACATGGGAGGGAGGGCTGGGGGTGGGGTGCATGGCCGCAGGTGCCCATGCCCTTGCCTGTAGGGGGAGCGACCATGTTTGGGCCTGGGCTGCACCTCTTACCCTGAGTCCCTTGTGGCTCCCAGGCTGTGCTGTGGGCTCCAGGTGTTTTTTTCCCGGAGGGAGGGTGGGTGCTGAGTCCACAGTCCTTCACCCCAGGCCCTGTGGCTGGATGCCGAGGGTCAGCCCAGGATGCACCAGATCACTACTGGCCATTGATTCTTCCTTGAGGTTTCCTGATTGGCAGACCAGGAAGGAGACATCTCTTTACTAGAAAAGAATTTTCTTCTCAGCTTTCCATAAATATAGTCACTCAAAGCTAACAGCTTTTCAACTGACGGGGAATCTTCCCTCAGCCTCTTTGTTTTCTGCTATTTAAATCCTTACACAAGTATATAATAAAGTTAATTAGGCAGAAAGCAATAATACTGAAATATTGCCTGCTACTATAGCGCAGTTTTTTTTTAATTTTTAATATCTTTATTTATTGGATAGATAACAGTCAGAAATGGAGATGGAGGGGAGTCGGGCAGCAGCGCAGCAGGTTAAGCGCATGTGGCGCAAAGCGCAAGGACCAGCATAGGGAGTCACTTCACAGGCGGTGAAGCAGGTCTGCAGGTGTCTGTCTTTCTGTCCCCCTGTCTGTCTTCCCCTCCTCTCTCCATTTCTCTCTGTCCTACCCAACAACGACATCAATAATGACAACAATAAAAAACAAGGGGAATAAATAAATATTAAATAAAAAATAAATAAATGGAGAAGGAAGGAGGAGATAGGGAGAGAGTCAGGGACACCTGCGGGCCTGCTTCACCACTCGCAAAGCTTTCCCCCTGCAGGTGGGGACCAGGGGTTCAAACCCGGGTCCTTGAGCGCTATAGCATGTGCTCTCAACCAGGTGCGCCACCACCTGGCCCCTATAGCACAGTTTTTTAATAAAATACTTTTTAATATTTTATTCTATAAATAGCTTGTGTAAAATTAAACTATATCATGTTCACAGACTGTTTTTTAACTTCTCTCATAGCTTTTGGATATGGTTTTGCTGTCACAATTTCTGGTTTTATTCTGTAAATCATGACCTTGAAGTGCTTTACTGACTTTCCAGGCCCTTAAAAAAATGGCTTGGGGGCCAGGCAGTGTGGAGCTGGCTGCAGGGCTGCCTGCCTCTCTGTCTCCCTCACCCCCCAGCCCCTCTGTCCTATCAAATAAATATTGTCAAAAATTACTTAATTGGGATGGGGGTAGATAGCATAATGGTTATGCAAAGAGATTCATGCCTAAGGCTCTAAAGTCCCAGATTGAATCAACCAGAGTTAAGTGCTTTGGTTAGAGAGAGAGAGAGAGAGAAGGAAAGACTAAAAAGACAGAAATTGAGAGGGAAGGGGAGCCAGGGATAAAGAGAGAGACCTGTAGCCCTGCTTTACCACTCAAGAAACCTTCCCCCTGCAGGTTGAGGCCAGAGGTTTGAACCTGGGGCCTGTGCCAATGTAAACATGTAAAGATGTTTTGACAAGGGCTCTGTTGAGTGAGTTCTTACTTGGAAAACGCCGGTCTTCATCTTTCGTGTGAGAGTGACATTTGTGGGATTAAAGTTCCCAGGTAGCGTTGTCTCTCTCTGATGTATGTAGCAGAATTTATCAGGGTCCCCTTCCCTCCTTCAGACAGGAAACCCATCCACTCCACCTGCCGGGCTGCCTGGCTGCTCCTCCCCTTCCGTCCTGTCCTCTGGACACACTCTGCTCAGCACTTTCTGTGTCTGCAGGGCTGAGCCAGCTTCCTGCTCCCACCTCTCCACGGCTCCTCAGGCCTCCTTCGACATTTCATAGCCCTTTCCACCCAAGACTGGTTGATGACTTATTTATTTATTTTTTACCAAATCCCTGCTCGGCTGGTCTTGTACCTGGTGTCTCAGAGCTTCAGGTGTGAGAGTCCATTTGAAAAACCATCTTGCTGTCCTGTCCTGCCAGCACCACCCCCACCCCAACCCCCCAGGAGTTCTCTGCCCTCCTGAGGTGCCTCTGCTCTGAGACTGCTTACTCAGGTCTTCTGTCTCTGCTGTCTTGCTCTGTTTCTTCTGCATCCACAGGGTAATGTCACCTTCTGTCCCCTCCCGTCCTGTGGTGTTTGAGGTTTCAACGGGCCTTCCCAGCCCCAGGGGTATCTGGAATGGTGTTGCTGTCTGCTGAGGGACAACTTCCTAGACACAGGAGACCTAACTTTAATGCATCTCTGTTTTGTGGCCAGCATGTCAGGTGCAGGAGCCATTTGCGCCTGCCATGCCCGCCCCACACGGCCCCCCTTGCCCAGCTCCAGTGCTGGTTTGACTCAGTCAGACTGTCTGCTGGGCTTGACTCAGTGGTGCTCAGGTGGGTGAGCCATGAGCTGCCTTTCCCTCTGCTCTTCACACTCCGCCGCCTTCTGGAGTCCCAGCCTCTGCTCGTGTCTCTGAGCAGATTCCCTCCCCCAGGTTCCCTCTTCCTCCTCTGTCTTACCCAGGATTCTCTGGAACTTGCTCTTATGTAGCAAGCCTGCCAAAACTCAATAGTGTATTAAAAATTCAAAATTTTGAGGGTCACTGATGAAGGAAGACTAGAGGGTGGAAGTGACAGTCTTTTCAGAGAGAGCAATTTTACAGAGTGGTCACTTCTGCTTTAATACAAGAGAGAGCCAGAGCCCTACTGAGCTCTGGCTGATGGTGGTGTTAGGGACTGACTCTGGGACCTCAGAGCCTCAGGCAGGAGAGTCTGCACCCCTGTGCAGCCTCCCCAGCCCCAGCATGTATTCTCGATGCCACCACTGGCATCAGTGTGGCTCCAGTGCTGTGGGCACTTGCCCCACTTGGGCTCTTCTCCCACCCCCATGCCAAAAGATGAGTCCATGTTTCTGACAGGGGCCAGGGAGGGGTGCACAGGCAGGGGACACTGCAGCCCCTGCACCCCACTTTCCCACAGGAAGCACTGCAGTGCCCGCACTCCTGTTCCCCAAGGGAAGCTTAGTTGGGACTTCTGGTTTGGTTGTGCTTGTTGTTGTGAGCATGGGCTCTTCTCGTGTGAAGAGTAAAGGTCTTCGTGTGCTGGGTGGTGACCCTGGTAGAAGCCCTAGTCCCTCGCCCCCCCCCCCATGCAGGGGAAAAGGACGAGTTGCGGGACTCCTGACTCCCAGGCAGCAGGGCAGGGCCACAGGCCTCTTCTTTCCCTGTCAAACCAAAAAAAGAAAATGGGGAAGGGAGTGTGCAGGCACCAGCCCCAGCGGTGGCCGAGACAGCTGCGCGAACTCTTTGCCGACCTGCCCCTCTCGAAGTGTCTGTTGAGAGGCGCGGTGGGACCTGCCTCCTGCCTTAGTCCTCTGGGTGCATTCATTCCCCCAGCCACAGGCAGAACCGCAGCTCCTCTCGTGAACATACGTGAAGACAAATCTGTTTTTAAAGCAGAGAAGGTGCTGGGGGGAGCAGCAGCACAGTTACCTGCCTGAGGCTCCCAAGACCCAGGTTCAATCTCCATCACCACTGTCAACCAGAGCTGAGCAGAGAGAGAGTTTAAATAAAATTTTTAAAAAGCTCCCCTGGTGGGCATGCTGCAGGCTCGAATCCCAGGCCCCTCGCAGATGCTGCCATGTCCCCCTGCCTCTTGCTCTCTGCTTTTGTCTGATTGAAGCCTGGCCTGGAGCAGTGAAGCCATCCTGCTTGAGGGCCCGTTGTCTCCTTGGTCATGAAGTCCATGTCCCAGCACTTGTCCCCTTGAGGGAACGTGTCTGGCCACACCCCCGTGCTCCAGCACCCGTGCTGGCTTGCCCCTGCCTTCCGCTGGAGCACACGGTCCCCTGGCCTGCCCAGGAGGAGTGCTCAGCACGGTCCTCACTGGTGGGTGAAGTGGGCAGGTGGGTGGTTTGGGCCACTGAGCCCTAGCAGTTCCAGCCACCGTGGCAAAGCCTCGGGCGCTTCTGGTGCTCACTCTTGACCAGCAGCAACTGGCGTGGTGGGGGCAGGACACCTGCTGCTGATGCTGCCAGAAGCCAGCCATGCCCTGGGGTACAGCAGCCACCACCCCTCCACCCTCGGGGCTCTTTCTTTTCTTTTTTTTTAAATTTATTTTTCCTTTTGTTGCCCTTGTTTTTTTATTATTGTCATAGTTATTGTTGTCGTCATTGTTAGATACGACAGAGAGAAATGGAGAGAGATGGAGAAGACAGGAGGAGAAAGACACCTGCAGACCTGCTTCACCGCCTGTGAAGCGACTCCCCTGCAAGTGGGGAGCCGGGGGCTTGAACTGGGGATTTCTCCGGTGGGCCTTGAGCTTTGCGCCAAGTGTGCTTAACCTGCTTTGCTACAGCCTGACTCACTTTTTTTTTTTTTTTTTAAGATTTATTTAATTTATGAGAAAGATAGGAGAAAGAACCAGACAACACTCCGGTACATGTGCTGCTGGAGATTGAACTCATGACCTCATGCTTGAGAGTCCAGTGCTTTAGCCACTGTGCCACCTCCCAGACTGCAGGGGCCTCTGCCTTTCTTAGCCATCTGGGAACCTGCAGATTGGCTCTGGGTGTGGTGGAGGCTGCTGAGTAGAAGGCAGGATAGAGAGCAGATGTCTGGCCTCTGCCAGGGAAGAGCAGGGTGCAGACCACCCCCCGGCCAGACTAGAAGAGCACAGGGGTTGCAGGCAGCACCCAGGCCAGGTTGGAGGAGGCAGGTCCCCTTGGGTGTTCACTGCCACGTGACTCCATGGCTTAGCCCACAGAGGTCGAGCCTGAGGCCAAGCAGACCTGGTGGTCGGTGTGTCCCGGACCAGTGTGAGGAGCCTTGCACTGCACAGAACACAGGGTTGTGATGCAACAGCCTTGGCCGCGCAGCACATCGCTTTCCTCGGTTTTCCTCAGATGTTAGTGCTGGTGGGCGGGGAACTGGCTCAGAAGGAGCCCTGCCTGAGAGCCTGAGGAGAGCAGCAGGCTCATGGACTCTGCAGGCAGCACTCACTGAGTCTTGGGCTATGGCTGTAATTCACATGTATTGGGGTGTTTGGGCTAGAGACCACCCAGGACACTGTGTCTGCTCTTGAATGACAGCAGCCTGAGCCTGGTGCCCCCTCCTCCAGACACAGGCCTCCCAGGGTGCTCCCCTCTGCCTCCTAGCATGGGGCGGGGTTAGTCTGCGGGCAGCTTCTGAGCAGGGGCGTGCCTTTCTGTCCAGTGACTGGTTGATCAGCTTGTCCCTCAGTGTCAGCTTCTCAATGCCAAGACTGCAGATGAGCCTGTCTACTCCTGGCCCTGCCCCACACTCCCATCCACTTCACCCCTGGCCCGCCTGCAGGAATGGAGATCTGTGACATATGTGTAGTGTTTGCTGGTTTCGAGCCCCGCCCCCACGACTGACCCCCTAAGCCTTCTCACTCTGCAGCCACTGGACACCCGCCGCCACCCTCTGCAGTGTCTTCAGCAGTCAGCCAGGGCCTTGCTTGGGCAGCCTGACACTCACAGCTTACTGTGAACATGCCAGGAGAGGGGTGGACTGCGAGCTGGCAGAGCTCTGACCTCCCAGCTCCCTCTTCCCCTGTCCCCACAGCCACGGTGGCCGCCATGTACTACAGCTACTACATGCTGCCCGACGGCACCTACTGCCTGGCCCCGCCCCCGCCGGGGGTGGATGTGGCTGCCTACTACAGCACCCTGCCTGCTGGGGTGGCCGTGGCCGGTGCCCCACCCCCACCCGGGACCACCCCCCCGCCCCCCCCAGCCACTGCAGAGGCAAGCAGTGGGCCCACCTCGGCATCCATCACCACAAGGTACTTCCTTCCTCCCCGGGGTCTCCTGGGCAGGGCTGAAGGGGGTGCAGAGTGGTATGCTAACAGCTGTGGGGTCTGGCCATGTTCTGACCCATGCCCCAGCATCCATCCCCTCCCGGGGCTGATGTCTCAGCTGACCGGCCCACAGTCATTGCAAAGCCTGATGGGATGAGCCTGAGGCCAGTGGTCCTCATGGCCACCACAGGTGCTGGCTTCCAGGAGCCACTGGGCAGGCCTGTGGCCATCCACAGAGGTCAAGTGCGGTCTGGCCACTGGTTTTCTTTCATTCAGATATGACAGCAGCAAGGTGATTCATTCTCAGTGGCTTTTAACAAATTAGCTTGTAATTGGAGGGTAATGCTTGAAGAACATGAACTTATTAGTCTCTTTCCATAAGCCCTCATGGTGACTGTGGCGGTGATATTTGAGTCCCTGTTTTTAATGGGTGGGCTCCGTGCGAAGGCCCTCCCTACTGGTGCGGGCTGGTGGGGAGACTCTCCTTTGGTGCTGACAGGCTCTCTCCACAGTGCCCTGGCTCCAGTGGCCATCATCCCCCCACCACCAGACATCCAGCCCGTGATTGACAAGCTGGCAGAGTATGTGGCTCGGAATGGTGTGAAATTTGAGACCAGTGTTCGTGCCAAAAATGACCAGAGGTGAGAGGAGGAGGCCTGTCTGTGGCTTAGAGGACGGTGCTTGGGGGTCATTCCTCAGCCTCTTGTACATCTAGCTATGGAATCTAAAATATTTTCATCCTGAAGGGGTTTTATTTGTTCACTAGGGAGACGGGGGCGGGGGCTACACCAGAGCATTACTCTGCTACATGCACTGTCAGGGATCAGACTCAGGACCTCGTGCCTGACTGTCTGGGTTTATCCACTGTACCACCTCCCAGAACCAAGTCCTTAAGCCTTTGGATAATTACATTTCGCAGGTAATTGTCTTACTAAATCGCTTACAGTGTTGGGGTGTTTAATGTATCTGACTTTGTTTGGAGCTACCTAAGAGGCTAAAATCAGCCATGACAGTTGATACCCATTTTGTTGTCGTTAGAGATTTAACTTCCCTAGGAACCAGGAGTTGGCTTACTGGGGAAAGCACACACTTGACGGTGCTTCAGGGATCCGCTTAAACCCCAGCTGCCACACAGCAGGAAGCTCTCTGTGCTGAGCAGTGCTGATGGTGCCTCCCTTCTATCAAAAAGAAAAGAGGGAGTCGGGAGGTAGCGTAGTGGGTTAAGCACAGGTGGCACGAAGTGCAAGGACTGGCATAGGATCCTGGTTCAAGCCCCTGGCTCTCCACCTGCAGGGGAGTCGCTTCACCAAATGGTGAAGCAATTCTGCAGGTATCTTGTCTTTCTCTCCCCCATCTTCCCCTCCCCCCTCAATTTCTCTCTGTCCTGTCCAGCAGCAAAGACAACAGTAATAACAACAATTAACAAGGGCAACAAAAGGGAAAATAAATAAATATAAAAAAAGAAAGAAGTACAGCCCACCGGCAGTGATAAGATCATGCCGGCATGAAGCCGCTATGTTGCCCTGGTGGAGAAGCAAAATGAAGATTGATTTGGGGAGGGGCAGCTAGCACAGTGGTTTTGCAAAGAGACCCTCCTGTCTGAGGCTCCAAAGGCCCAGGTTCAATCCCCTGCACCACCATCAGCCAGAGCTGATCAGGGCTCTGGTAGGAGAAACTAAGAATTATATCATTTGAATTATTTGAGTTATATATGAGATAGAGAAAAGCTAAAGTACCACTTCAGTATTTAAGATGCCAAGGACTAGGGAGTCGGGCGGTAGCACAGCAGGTTAAGTGCAGGTGGCGCAAAGCACAAGGACCAGCATAAGGATCCTGGTTCAAGCCCCCGGCTCCCCACCTGCAGGGGAGTCGCTTCACCAAATGGTGAAGCAGGTCTGCAGGTGTCTGTCTTTCACTCCCCCTCTCTGTCTTCCCCTCCTCTCTCGATTTCTCTCTGTCCTATCCAACAACATCAATAGCAACAATAATAACTACAATAATAAAACAACAAGGGCAACAGAAGGGAATAAATAAATACTAAAAAAAAGATGCCAGGGACTAAAGTAACTTGAGTCCTACGTGTCCTGCACTCAGATTAGACTGTTTCCCCACCCTGGCTTAGCGGCTCTGTAGTATGAGCTGCCCAGCGCCAAGCAGGCCGTGCCTGTCTGCACAGTGGGGGAAATCACAGCGCCTCATTGGCGCAGTTGCTGGTATTAGATTCAGTCCTTGAACAGGCTTAGACCAGCAAGAGCAGTCATCACATGTGAGAGTGAGAGTTGGTGTCTCTGTGTTCACATGTATGTATGTATCTGTGCATTTACACGTGCACGTAATGATTCCTTACTGGTTTTTCTCCCTTAGGTTTGAGTTCCTGCAGCCATGGCACCAGTACAACGCCTACTATGAGTTTAAGAAGCAGTTCTTCCTCCAGAAAGAAGGAGGTGAAGGCGCGCAGGTACCTCTGCACAGGTGTGGACAGGGCAGAGCAGCTTGGCTGCCTCAGCTGTCCGGCACGCAGGTCTGCTTGTTTCCAGGGTAGTGTGCCCCTTGGGCTGGCCCTGACTGAGCTCACCCCTCAGACTCAGGGTTCACTGGTGATTGTGTGCCCAGCACGTTGCCATCGGAAAGTCCTGTCCCTCCAGCTGGTGCTGTGACTGGCACATTCCCTGATGTGCTTCAGTCAGTGCATGAGACATGATGCGTACCCTCATCCCATGTGCCATCCAGCACCGCCCTCTCTCCCCATGGCACTCTGCTCACAGTGTTCCTCTCTTTCTCTCAGCTGTGTGGGCTCTGTTGACTTTCATTGGTTACTTGGCTAATTGCTTATCCAATTAACAGAGACAGAAGAATTGAGGGAGAGAGAGAGAGAGAGAGAGACCTGCAACACTGCTTCACCACTGGTGAAGCTTCCCCCTGCCTGTGGAGACCAGGGGCTTGAGGTGGGGTCCTTGCGCATGGTGATGTGTGCGCTTTATAAGCACACCAGCACCTGGCCCCCTGATGACTGCTGCTACAGCTTGCCTCAGTGGGCTTCCTCAGACTGTCTCTGCTGAACCTGGAGAAAACTGGCTCTTCAGGAGAGGACAAGGGGGTTTTAGAATTCTCACCATCTTCAGGTTCTCAACCTTCGGAGAAAAGGACTCAGCCTGGGTTCCCGAGACCGTGGGAGTGCTCTCCTCTCCCTTCTCATTCACACGTCAGAAAGTAGCAGCTCTGGATCTGAAAGCGTGTTCCTCAGCTGAAGGGCCCATCACTCTCCTGACCATCCTGAGTCCTCCTCGTGAGGCTCATGGCTGTGTGTCGTCTTCACAGGCCCCCTCAGCAGCAGAAGAGGCCCCTGCCGAGCCTGATTCCGAAAGCCCGGCTGAGGCTGGCGAGGACGGCCTGGCTGAGGACGCCAGCACCTCAGGAGGCAGAGGCGCTTCAGCAGGGCGGAAGGAGGTGTCCTCCAGTAAGGCCGTGGCAGATGGCAAGCTGGTGAAAGGTAGGCCACCAGGGCCGGGTGTGCAGGAGCACATGCCACTGGGGGATCTGGATGGCGGGCAGGGCCACGGGCTCTGCTCTGTGGAGCCCCTCACTGTGCAGCACGCGTTCACAGGTGCCCTGGCCTGCAGCTTGAGGCGGGCAGCAGACCCCCCGGTGCTGTGGCAGCACGTCCTTCCCCGGTGCTTCCCTTAGGCCAGACCCGCTCTTAGCTTTGTGCCCCCTCGTGCTGTGTGGTCGAGAGGTTTCTGAAATGTGTCCTGCCTCCTCAGAGTTCCAGACTTGTACTTACATGCAAGCTGTATGCCAGTGAAGTTGGTGCTCTCAGTCCTCCATTTCTCCACCTGACCACCTTCTCGGTTCAGGAAAAGAGCTTTCTGTCCACCAGGACAGACATAAGCTGAGCTAATGCAGGACAGGCAGAAGAGTTGCCACAAGCTTCTGGCATAGAGCCAGTATGGAGCTGGCAGGGAGCCATTGGCTCCAGCTGGAGGGAGGCTCTGGGGTGAGGAAGCTGCTGTCCTTGGGGCCCAGTGGGAGTGGCAGGCCTTAATAACGGAGGGCTCTGCCCTTGGTGAGCTCCTAGGCCCACAGCCTCAGGCCGCCCCACCCCACTGCTTTCTGACCAGAGGGCACACTTGATGCAGCCTGGGGACTTGAGATTTGGGCGGAGCGGACATTTCAGAGGGTTTGGCCTTAGATCTTAAGGGGGTGGGGCTATATAGTAGACTGGCTTAGTCACAGGAAGGTCTTTTTTATTAGTGATTTACAAAATAACGGTATAATTCCACACTGTTCCCACCACCGGAGTTGTTTCCCCATCCCCTCCATTGGAAGCTGCAGTGGTTCTCCCAAGGTCACAGATAGGGGTTGACTGTTATTTCTGTAACTATCTATATTTTTTCTCTCTTTTTTTTTTTTATCATGTCCTACCTTCCCTTCTGAGTCACACCTATACTGTTACTACGCCCAAATGTCTTTCCTTTTTTCCCTCTTCTCTCTCTGGGTTCTGATGGAATTGGGGTTCAGAGCCCTCTTCTTCCCCTAACATTTCTCCCCTTCTGGGGCTATGGACCAAAATTCTTTTTGGAGTGCAAAAGGTGGAAGGTCTGGCTCATGTAATTTCTTCTCCACTGGACATGGGCATTGGCAGGTGGATTCACACCCCCCAGCCTGCTCCTGTCTTTCTCGAGTAGGGTAGGGCTCTGGAGAGGCGAGGTTCCAGGATGTATTGGTGAGGTCATCTACCCATGCAGTTCAGGTTGAAATAGTAGCATCTGCAACTTGGTTTCTGGAAGGTGGTAGATACAAAGCAGGACAAAATGTTTAATAAATAGGAACCAGAAAGTAGAAATAAAACAGATGAGAATAGGGATTTTAGGGTGGAGAGAAGCTAGGAAATCTATTGTAGGTATGTTCCCTAGATACCCTCGACTGTAGTAGTTTTTGCTTGACCTTGATAGTTAATATGGAAGTGGGCTAAAATATTATCTGGGAAGATGAAGTAAGAATATGATGTAAGATGATGAGTTGAAAATAGGACTAGAAAGCTGGATTGGAGCAGATAGTAGGTCTCAGACTTGAAGAAAATATATAAATACAATTGACGTTCTTCCCCATCCATCTCACCTAGGGCCCATGTCTATTCATATTTACCACAGGAGCCTGTGTAACCTGAGTCCCTGTCAGTCTGAGCTCGCAGTCCATGGCAACAACTGGGAGCGTTGTTGTAGGTTACGCTCATTTCAGGGCGCATCTTCCTCAAGTGGTAGGGTTGGCTGACCCAGCCTCCCTTCAGAGAGTTGGGAGTCCCTACCATTGCTGCTCTACAGTGAGGGCAAGGTCCTGGAGAGGCCCACAAGAGGGCTTACAGTGATGTTCCTGAAGGAAGTGACCAGTGATGGTGGAGATAGTGGGGTGTGTTAGAGGTCTAGGCCTGTCTTGTCTGTGTGGGAACCCAAGGATTCCCTGACTAGGGCTCCAGGTGATGGGGTGGCCTGGTAGTGGCCAAAGAGGCCGTCATTAAGTGAGTCAGCCTCTTGCCTTTTCCAGCATGTGTAGTCCTTTTATTTATTGGATAGAGACAGCCAGAAATAGAGAGGGAAAGGGATGCCAGAAAGGGGGAGAGAGTGATACTTGCAACACTGCTTCACCACTTGTGAAGCTTTCCCCCTGCAGGTGGGAATCAGGGGCTCAAGATGCTGGGTCCTTGAGCATTATAACGTGTGTCTCAACCAGGTGCGCCACCACCTGGCCCTGTGTGTGTGTGTGTGTGTGTGTGTGTGTGTGTGTGTGTGTGTGTATATTTTTTTTTCCTCCAGCAGTATATCTCTTTGCCACTTGTGTACAGTGTTTCTTTTAAAGCTTATCAAGGGTAATCCTGGAGGTGACGCATTAGATAAAGCATTGCACTCTCAAGGATGAGGTCCCAAGTTCAATCCCTAGAGTGATGTCTGATTCTTTCTTCTGCTTCTTCTCCTCCTCCTTCTTATTTATTTATTTGTGTATTTTTTGCCTGAGCCCTGCTCAGCTCTGGCTTGTGGTGGTGGTGTTGGGGGTGGGGGGGGTTTAACCTGGGACTTTGGAACCTCAGGCATGAGTCTATTTGCATAACCATTATGCTGTCTCCCCCACCCAATGTCAAATAATTCATTCTTTCTCCTATCTGTCTCCTTGATAAATAAGTAAAATCTTTTTTAAAAAATTATCAAGGGGAGACAGATACTGATGTTGTCAGAACAGATGAGGAGATATCTCTTACTTGCTTTGTGTAGTTAGTTGAGTAGATAGTGATTGAGGGTGGTCAGACGGTGGCGCAGTGGGTAAGGTATTGGACCTTAAGTGTGAGGTCCTGAGTTCAATCCTGGGACGCACATATATCAAAGTGATGGCTGCTTCTTTCTTTCTGTCCTCCTGTCTTTCTCATGAATAAATAAAAAGATAATGATTGAGGGAAGTGAAGTAAGGGGTATAAGAGGAGGGTGTCTAGGCCTAAGTAGCAAATACTGGGTTAGACTATTGATGGTGCCTTCTTTAGGGCTTTCTGCTAGGTTGCTATGTGTATTAGGTATAAGTCTAACCACAGCAAACTGTTGATCACTTTTTACTTTGAGGTATACAGTAGTCAGGAATACCTTTGCTGACCTCCTGGGTAGTTGAGGGACAAAGATTCAGTGATTCAGACACACAGCCTCTGAGCCTCTTACCCCAACTCCTGATCTCACGCATTATGCGTCTTACTCTTTCTGCCACCTTGAAATTGACTTAGCCAGCAGAGAATTGACCCAAGTACTCCGGAAATGGGAGTTCCACCTCCATTTCACGGGGCGCCTGGTCATAGTGGTGACTCTGAGAGAATCCAGTACCAACATGTGGGAGTTGAACCTGTGGCCTCTGGTGCACAGGGATGCATCTGAGTCCTGCTGCTTTACTGTCTCTTCAGCTCTGCATCTGCTGGGACCACATCACTGTGCTCCAGGACCTGGGTTCAAGCTTTACAAGTGGGGGAGCAGTGTTGCAGTAGTCTCTCCTCTTGTGCTTTCTAGGTCCCTATCTCTCACCCTCTGTCGAAAGAAAGGAAGGAAGGAGGAAAGGGAAAATAATGGCTGCTCTAGCAGTAATCCTGGTGGCAGAAAATAGCTAAATAAAAATCATTAGAATGCGGGTGGAGGGTGACTTAGCTTGGCAGAACAGAGCACGGTGTTAGTAAACTTTACGGCCCCAAAGTCCCAGGTTCGGTGCCCAGCACCACTATTAGCACTGAGCAGTGCTTTGGTCACTTTTCTCTTTCTCCTCCCCACCCCATTCAGAGAAATAAAGAGCTAGGCAATGGGATACCTTGTAGAGCGCATATATTGCCATATACAAAGGGCCCAGGTTCAAGCCCCCAGTCTCCCATCTGCAGGGAGCTGCAGATGTCTTTCTCTCCTTCTTTGTTTCTCCCTATATTTATTTATTTATGAGAAAGATAGAGAAAGAACCAGACATCACTCTGGTACATGTGCTGCCGGGGATTGAACTGAGGACCTCATGGTTGAAAACCCAGTGCTTTATCCACTGCGCCACCTCCTGGACCACACTCTCCCTATCTTTGTTAGAATAATTAATTAAAATGGGCAGGGAAATAGCATAATGTTTATGCAGAAGACTCTCGTGCCTGAGGGTCCAAGGCCCCAAGTTCAATCCCCTGCACCACCATCAGCCAGAGCTGAGCTGTGCTCTGGTTAAAAAATATTAATAAGCAGACCTCTGGGAACAGTGGAGTGGCTATGCGGACATGGAGCTCCAGGGAAAACCCTAGTGGCAGAAAGAAGCTCATGGCTGAAGTTGCTCCAGCCTGTGGAACTCAGCACTGGGGACTGGCCACCAGCGGGCTTGGCTCCTACGTGCCATTGTAGGTTCTGCTGTGGGGCTAGAAATGCACATGGTGTTTCCTGAAGTTACCAGGAAGCTCCTTTAGGACAAGGCTCTGTTTGTAGCCTCTGTGTCACATCTGACAGCCATCTGCAGGCCACACAGAGACTTTCAAAGGATAAAAATAAATTCCACAGGTAGAAGCAGAAATATAATCTCAGGGTTGGAACAGAAGGCATAAATCAGGGCAGGTGAGTATGTCTAGAGTTAAATGGTTGGAGAGGAACTAACCCCAGACCACCTTGTAGCTGAGTCACCTTGAGAAGCCACTCTACCCTCCCAGCCTGTCTCCTTACACTGGCTAAGTGTCTAGGGCCAGCCACGCATCCCCAGCTCTTCTGTGAAAGCAACCAAGTGCTTGAAGTGATCATGGTGCTGCCTGGTCTGTGCAGAGCCAGCCGGGAACGTCTGTTGTGGTGCTTATGGCAGTCGGGAAACCCCCAGCTTAATGGCTGCTTGCTTGGTTCCCCTGGCTAGGGGCAGGTTGGGGACCTGGGAGATACGCGCCTAGAGGAACACTCGCTCTTCTCGCGTGCTCAGCATCCCAGGTCTGAGCCGCAGGGCTAATCCGGAGCGACATAGAGCGGGGGGCACTGTGCCGTCTCCTCTGTCTTTCCCTCTGTAGTAGGAAAAGCTTTGGTAAGCTGAAGCGAGGCTTCTTCTTCCTTTACGAGGCCTTGGGTCTGTTTGAGGACGCTCCCACCAGCCCCACCTTCTCTCAAAGCTCTGAGGGAGAGGCTGTCTAGCTGTGAGGGCCGACCTGTGTGCAGAGCAGCGAGACAGACAGACAGGCACAGCTTTTCCTTTTTGACCGGCTCAGTGCTGCCCGCCAAGCTTCTGCTTTCTGGGTGCTCTGCCTTTAAGGCTCCTACTTTCCAGAGTAGGCACCTTCCATGCCTAGTGTCCACTTCAGGGGGGGGACCTTCCATGCCTAGTGTCCACTTCAGGGGGGGGACCTTCCATGCCTAGTGTACACTTCAGGTGGGGGGCACCTTCCATGCCTAGTGTCCACTTCAGGGGGGGGAACCTTCCATGCCTAGTGTCCACTTCAGGGGGGGACCTTCCATGCCTAGTGTCCACTTCAGGGGGGGACCTTCCATGCCTAGTGTCCACTTCAGGGGGGGGAACCTTCCATGCCTAGTGTCCACTTCAGGTGGGGCACCTTCCATGCCTAGTGTCCACTTCAGGGGGGACCTTCCATACCTAGTGTCCACTTCAGGTGGGGGCACCTTCCATGCCTAGTGTCCACTTCAGGGGGGGGACCTTCCATGCCTAGTGTCCACTTCAGGTGGGGCACCTTCCATGCCTAGTGTCCACTTCAGGGGGGGCACCTTCCATGCCTAGTGTCCACTTCAGGGGGGCACCTTCCATGCCTAGTGTCCACTTCAGGGGGGGCACCTTCCATGCCTAGTGTCCACTTCAGGGGGGCACCTTCCATGCCTAGTGTCCACTTCAGGGGGGACCTTCCATGCCTAGTGTCCACTTCAGGTGGGGGCACCTTCCATGCCTAGTGTCCACTTCAGGGGGGGACCTTCCATGCCTAGTGTCCACTTCAGGGGGGCACCTTCCATGCCTAGTGTCCACTTCAGGTGGGGGCACCTTCCATGCCTAGTGTCCACTTCAGGTGGGGGCACCTTCCATGCCTAGTGTCCACTTCAGGTGGGGGCACCTTCCATGCCTAGTGTCCACTTCAGGTGGGGGGACCTTCCATGCCTAGTGTCCACTTCAGGGGGGGACCTTCCATGCCTAGTGTACACTTCAGGTGGGGGGCACCTTCCATGCCTAGTGTCCACTTCAGGGGGGCACCTTCCATGCCTAGTGTCCACTTCAGGGGGCACCTTCCATGCCTAGTGTCCACTTCAGGGGGGGCACCTTCCATGCCTAGTGTCCACTTCAGGGGGGGCATCTTCCATGCCTAGTGTCCACTTCAGGTGGGGGAGGACCTCCAGCTCCTCCTGGGTCAGCTGGGGCCAGCCACAGCCCTTCTAGAACATGCCTCTGGTGAGGTCCACTTCCCTCAGATCACTGCTCTCCTCTGCCCCTTCGATCGCCCTTGGTGGTTTTGCCTGAGTATCCTTCATGAATAGTGATGTGTGGTGCTTAGAGTAGAGTGTCCTGCTACAAAAAACTAGCTGCTAAAAGCCTCTTCCCACCACGTCCAAGGAGGAGCCCTGTGCCTGGGTGCAGAGGGCTGGGGGAGTGCCGGTGTGGCTTTCTCCAGGGCCTTGTGTTCTTTTTCCTTGAAGCACACGCCTCTCCCTGCAGAGAGCCGCCCCGCTGCTCCACCGCCTACACTGAGCTCTGGTGTGGGGGCAGCAGGAGACTGAGACAGTGTGCACCCTGTGCTTGGGGAGAGGCTGCCGCACAGCCGGGCTTGCAGAGAAGCCTTCCCATGGCAGAGTCACATCACCTGCCTACAGACTCAGCTCTGAGCTGGCCGGGAGCCAGCGGGTGACCAGGCGCTACGGTGCCACTGCCAAGCCTTGCCACAGGCAGCCTCCACCCCCAGGACCTCCAGGTTCCCCTCTGCTCCTCCCAAGCCCTCAGCTGGGCACCAGCAGGGCCAGGTCGGGGGTTCTGCTGTGCTTCTAGCCCCCAAGTCTCCTCTCACCCTCTCGCGACAGCCTCGTTTGCCCCGATAAGCTTTGCCATCAAGGCCAAGGAAAACGACTTACTTCCCCTGGAGAAGAACCGTGTGAAGCTAGATGATGACAGTGAGGACGACGAGGAGGGCAGAGAGGGACAAGAAAGTGCCACCAGCGCCGCCACACCCCACCCAGTCATCACCCCGCCCTGCGTGGTGGTCGAGGAGAAGAAGCCGCAGCTGACCCAGGAGGAGCTGGAGGCCAAACAAGGTCTGTACCTCCCACACTTCCTGAGAGAAAGTGTGAGGTGCAGTTGATCTGCTGGGGGCCTGCTTTTGTGTGCCGAGAGAGCAAGGAAGACTTGTGGGCACAACTAGCCGAGACAGCTGCCTTAGGCAAAGTGCACTGAGCGGAGAGCACCCACCTCTGAGGTGTGCATCCCTGCCGCAGCTCCCACGCGCACTCAGCGGAGAGCACCCACCTCTGAGGTGTGCATCCCTGCCGCAGCTCCCACACGAACTCAGCGGAGAGCACCCACCTCTGAGGTGTGCATCCCTGCCGCAGCTCCCACACGCACTCAGCGGAGAGCACCCACCTCTGAGGTGTGCATCCCTGCCGCAGCTCCCACGCGCACTCAGCGGAGAGCACCCACCTCTGAGGTGTGCATCCCTGCCGCAGCTCCCACGCGCACTCAGCGGAGAGCACCCACCTCTGAGGTGTGCATCCCTGCCGCAGCTCCCACACGCACTCAGCGGAGAGCACCCACCTCTGAGGTGTGCATCCCTGCCGCAGCTCCCACGCGCACTCAGCGGAGAGCACCCACCTCTGAGGTGTGCATCCCTGCCGCAGCTCCCACGCGCACTCAGCGGAGAGCACCCACCTCTGAGGTGTGCATCCCTGCCGCAGCTCCCACGCGCACTCAGCGGAGAGCACCCACCTCTGAGGTGTGCATCCCTGCTGCAGACTCCCACACGCACGCGCTCAGGTGCCTCCCTGACAGTGCGTCTGCCTGTCTGCATGAGTACACACATATCTGAACTCAGCCACCCACCACAGATCTGCGTCCCAGCACATGGCGGGCACCCACACTCACATTGCAGGCCCAGGGCTGACAGTGCGCGAAAGCACTGCAGGAACTTGGGCTTAGAATGGCTACTCAGCACCCACTGCCCCTTCCTTTGGTCTGGGAGACTCCAGATTTGTGGATGGGCCAGCACACTGCTAGTTCCGGGCTTCTCTCACTGTCTCTACCTCTGTCTCTGTCTAAAACAGTAGGTTGCATGACTGAGGGTCAGCCTCTGTCCCTTTCCCAAGGGCCTCATGCTGTGTGCTCACTCCTTCAGCAAAGCAGAAGCTGGAAGACCGGCTGGCGGCTGCCGCCAGGGAGAAACTGGCCCAGGCGTCCAAGGAGTCCAAGGAGAAGCAGCTGCAGGCTGAGCGGAAGCGGAAGGCAGCCCTGTTCCTACAGACCCTGAAGAACCCCGTGCCAGAAGCAGAGGCTAGCAAGATGGAGGAGAGCCCCTTCAGTGTGGAGGTGAGTGCCCTGAGGTAGGAACTCACAAACAGTAACATCAGCCCTCAGGAGTGGCCAGCTTGGCCTCCATAGTCTAGTGTCCCTGGTGGCCCCAGAACTCTTCCTTGCTCAGCAGTCACTCAGCAGTCCCGGCTCCTCCAGTCTGGCCAGCTCGCTGACAACACCTGCTCCCGCCAGCCTCGGTGACCTAAAGAGCCCCGCACAGCACTAGCAGGTCCGGGTGGGAGCAGAGGCATGAAGGGGCAGCTGGCTCCACCCAGAGCAAGGGCTGGGGGTAAGCTGGGGGTCACAGCTGGAAAAGCCAGGCTAGGGGCAGAGGTTGGCATCCTTGGCAGTGAGAGACGGCTTCCTTAGAGGCAGGGCACCTTTGTGGGTGCTGCGCCTCTGGTTCCCAAGAGACCACTTCTGGCCCAGGGAGCCCCCACTCCATCCCGGGCAAAGCGGCTGTGCCTGTGCCGGAGGCCGTGTGGCACCGTTTAGCTGCTGGCAGTTGCGGTGGGACGGAGCCGGGGGAGCAGCTGGTGGTGCTGTTTATAGCTTTGGGGCAGAAACACTTGGTTAAAGAGGCAGTTGTCACAAATGGGATTCTCGCTGGAGAAGCAGCTTCTGGAGACAGGCCTCCCTGGCAGGGAGCACACCGCAGGAGCTGGCACACCTCCGTCCCCCACACATATGCAGGGTGCAGGGACAGCCTGGGGCGGGGGGGGGGGGGGAACGGCACTGAGAAGAAGGCCAGGCAGGACCTGGGGGCTCCTACCCCCATGCGCAGAGGGCTGCCCCAGAGCCGCAGTCTCTCCCTTGTGCTTGAGCTTCAGTCTGGGCTGCTGCACGGCAAGGCCTACATCCTGCTAGTGAGCAGTGTGTGCATGGGTTTTGTTGTTTCTGTTTCCTTGTGTACAATAGATACACAACTTGACATCTTTTTAAAAAAAAATGTTTGAGGTTGAGGGGTAGTGTTTTTGTTTGTTTGTTTTTTAAGATTTATTAACAGGAGGCCCTGAGGGTGGGGCAGATAGCTTGTTGCCCCCAGGCCCCCGGTCTGTCCCCTGCGCCACCATAAGCCGGAGCTGAGCAGGGCTGGGGAAAGGGAATCAAAGAGCATCACTCTAGCCTGTGGTGCTAGGGATTGAACTTGGGGCCCATGCTCCAGCCTCTGTGGCATCTCCTGGTTGAGAAAGTTCATGAGAGAGAAGCCAGGCACAGCGACCCGGGGGTTAAGGCAGGAATCAGTGTCTGCCCAGTCCCCACCTCCACTTCCTGCACAGCCCGCCCTGTTTCCAGTGTGTCCTGAGGGCTGAACTCAGTGTGGCCACCCCAGAGCAGCTGTCCTTAGAGACTTTCAGGGCTGAACAGCCTGGGGCCTTCGCCAGTTGACCCTCAGCTCTGGCCAACAAGCTGGCTGCCTGCCCACGCAGGGGCAGCTTCCGCTCAGCAGCTGCTTAAACAGGCACTTTCTGTGGGTTTTCTTTTGCCTTTCTTGGGTTTGATTTTACTTTTTTTTTTTTTTTTATACCGGAGTACTGCTCAGCTCTGGCTTGTGGTGGTACAGGAGGACTGAACCTGGCACTGGAGACTCAGGCATGTGTCTCTGCAGAACCATTATGCTGTCTGCCCCCACCCCTTAGATTGACTCATGAGGGCAGGACCTGTGCATTGCTGCTGTGTCCCCACACCCATAGAACTTGTTGTTGGCTTCCGCCAGCACTGGTCACTGTCTGTCATGGTGCCTGTGGTGTAGCTTGAGTGTGTGAATGTGCAGCGTGGGAGCCCCCGCTAGGCCTGAGTGTGAGGGCCCTGCCCCCACCAGCCTGGTGTCTGTGGGTCTGCTTTGAGAGCTGCTTTTGGCCCACGGGCTCACCAGCTGTCACAGACACTTTCTGCGCAGGGAGCTGTCTGGTGGCAATCGCACAGGACCACCTCCCAGAAGGCATCTCTCAGCTTCTCCCAACATTGCAGCAGTGATGTGTCTGGAGGGTGGTGTTTCCCCCTGGGGGGCGTCTCTGCCCGTCCTGCCCAGGGCAGGCCTTGGCCTCATCAGGGTGTTGGCGTCTGCCATTTCAGCAGGGTAGTGGAGACAGGCCATCCTTAGTAGCTATCACATTCCTGCCACACATGGGGTCTGTGGGAGGACACACTATCTTGCCAAATCCCACATTCACGGCCAGTGCAGGACATCTCCCCCACACAGCTGGGCTGTGGGGACACCCCAGTTGGTCTCTATGACTGGCCTTGGGGACACGGCGTGGCTTTGCTCAGAGGAGTGGGCGTCAGGAAGCCCTGGCTTTTGTGTCTCAGAGCATTGACTCCTGGGGGGCGGGTTCTCATACCTGCCCACCCTCCCGTTCCCTCCCCAAAGCAAGGACACTGGTACTGCTTGATGAGCCCTTTGTGGGGTACCTGCTAGGAGGCCTTTGGGGCTGCTGGCACACTAGCCAACCTCTGGCACTGTTGTGAGCTCCTGTCCTGTCATGTGAACCATGTGGATGTGGGATGACTCTCGCTTGGTGTCTGCATCAGGCGGGCCCCCCTCAAGCCACACGGGAGGCCAGAGGCCTCTTCAGAACAGAGGTGATGTTGCTCTGCTGACTGTCGTGCCCCCAGTAGCCTGACAGAGGGGCTGCGGCCTGTGCTGTGCCCTGACCTGTCCAAGCAGCCATCTGCTTCTGTCTCCAGGAAACCAGTGCCGTGTCCTGTCCTCTGCTGGTAGGAGGCCATCCTCTGCCCACCATCGAAGCCAAGTCCCCTGAAGGGCCCTCAAGCAGGAGCAGAGACCCTCCGAGAGAAGAGGAGAGAGAGAAGAAAAAGAAAAAGCACAAGAAGCGCTCTCGAACCCGGTCACGCTCACCCAAGCATCGCGCACCCAGGGCCCACTGCAGGTCTCACTCCAAGGCCAAGCACTGCCTGCCCAGCGCCTACCGCACAGCCCGGCGCTCCAGGTGGGTCTTCAGAGCAGGGTGGGGGAAGATCTGGGCCCAGGCCCATCCCCACAGTGGCCAGGCTAGGAGGACAGCCCCTTGCTGTCCAGGAGGCAGGGGACCAGAATGTTCTTCTGGCCGAGCAGCACCTGCAAAGCAGTGCTTGCTGCCTGTGGCCTTACACCAAGCTGCCCAGAGCACTAGGCTTAGCTGGGTCCTCTGCAGAGACTCGAATGTCCGCTGGCTGTGGGCGCCAGCCCCCTTCATCTGCTGGACATGCGAGGACTCACAGGGTCTAGGAGATCTCTTGCTGGTGTCTGGTGAAGGGCCATCCGTTCAGCTTCTACACAGTACGCAGAGCAGGACACACACAGACCCTATGTATCCAGCTGCTCTGTAGACCATCCACCAGGACCCTGCTTCCCAGAAAGCCAGTCATGGGAGCCAGTGTCAGCAGAAACCACTCAGCCTCTCAAGCACTGAGACCTTTCAGGCTGGGTTGAAAGGCCAGGCCCAGCTCGCAGGAGGCTCGGGGAGCCACTGCCCAGCCGTCAGGAGACTGCCCCCTTCCTCTTCCCCTCTTCACCCAGCTCGGTGTGGCTCTTGCCTCATTTTTCTTAAGTGACTAACTTAGTCCTTTCCTTCAGTGGGAGAGACGTGTGTGTGTGTGTGTGTGTGTGTGTGTGTGTGTGTGTGTACACACTAATGTGCACACATGCTTACTCAGCACACTGTACCCGTCACCACTGTTCTGAAGCTGTGCCACTCTGTTTGCCCCAGGCCAGGCCCAAGCCCAAGATGATTGTTTACCCCTGGCAGACACAGGGGTAAACAATCTACACATTTCTTAGTGGATTTCTCAGGAAACCCCTCACTCCTCCCTTACTCAAGCACACCTGTGCACAACAGGACCTTGGGGTCCAGTTGAGTGAGCCACTCTTTGCTGGCATGTTTTTGCTTTTTTTGAACACCCTAGGAATTTTCATAGAATTTTTTCAGAATGTTTGTTATTTAGCCAAATAGGAGACACTGAATCCTGGAGTGAGTGAGTGTTTTAATATAAAATGTTACGTATTTTAGGTAGTGACAGAGAAACTGAGAAGGGGAGATAGAGAGGTAGAGAGACTCCTGCAGCATTGATTCACCACTCATGAAGCTCCCCTGCAGGTGAGAACTCGGGTCTTGAACCCAGATCCTCAAACATCAATTTGGTGTGCCACCACCACCTGGCCCCTTATGTGTAATTTTGATACTTTGGGAGGAGGGGGCAAGGAGACTTCAATGTTTTATATACAGGAACAGTTTCTAAGCTTTCTGTTTGGAGTCCTGACAAGTACAAGAAGCAAAACCCTAAGCTTCAGTCTGACTGGGTTAAAGCATCAGTTTGGGGGACTTGAGGAGGCTCAGCGGTAGAGATCTGCCAGAGCACTGAGACCCTGGGGTGACCCCCACCTGCCTGAGCAGGAGCTGGCTGGGGCGGTGGCTCTGTGTGGCTCTGTGAGTGCTGTGACAGCAGCTGGAAGGAGCCTGAGCTCTCTCTGTCTGCCACACACCCCGTGCACAGCCACAGGTCTGCCCTAGCTTGACCTGCAGCTAAAATGCTACTTAACTACGTGTGGGAGCACTTTTCACTTCAAACCCTACAAAAGCTGAAGGGGCATCTACACGATGCTTTCAGTTCAAACTACTGCCTTTGAAGCTCACTAAGTCAGATGTCTTTGTTGGTGTTTGCAGCCAAGGTTTCTCCATAGTGGGGCCACCCCCCAAAGTGGCAGTCTGTGAGTTTTGCCTTGAAAACCAGCACCTGGCGCTGGTGCCCTCAGCCAACTTGCTTTTGAGTTGGGCTTGGGGTGGCACAGCCTGGCTGCACGTGGCGGAAGCGGATTCTCAGCCCCTGGGGCAGCAGATCTACTTGGTGGGCCAGGGCTGTCTCCCCTCAGCTGGCCACAGACCTGCTCTTCCCTTATCCTCTCCAGGGCTGGCTTGTCCTCCCATGGTGGTGCCTGGTCATTTTGTCGTTATCTCTCTTTGGGTGAGGCATTAGACTCACTGCATTGACCACCTGGCTCAGGAGCAGGGCCAACACATTTCCAGGTGGGGCACACACAGCCCAGCCGCCACTCATCGCTGACAGCAAGCCTTGCCTCAGGAGGCTTCCTGGGGGATTGGAGCCATGCTGTGATTTCTCTCTCTCTCTCTCTCTCTCTTTTTCATCTGCCTCTAAAATTAAAGGAAAAATTGGCCTTGGAGCAGTGGGGTCACATACATGTGAGACCCCAGTGTCACCCAAGAAATGAATTGCTAACACCATGCATGAAACATGGGCCTCAAGCCTGGAGGGTGTGTCATATTGGCGGAAGGCCAGTAACTGGAACCCCATTCCCACAGCATGGCCGTTCGGGGTGCTCCGCCTCCATGGGGCCAGACAGTCTTAGAAAGCCTTTCACAGAGAATGAGGCCGGTGGGTCTCAGAAGGCGTGATCACAGCAAGGTG
This sequence comes from Erinaceus europaeus, assembly GCF_950295315.1. Classification (NCBI taxonomy): domain Eukaryota; kingdom Metazoa; phylum Chordata; class Mammalia; order Eulipotyphla; family Erinaceidae; genus Erinaceus; species Erinaceus europaeus. Next base: position 633,657 of record NC_080167.1, on the reverse strand, counting down.
GTGTGTGAGTGTCTTCAACCAGCACTGATGAGGGGAAGCTGGTCCCACTGCTTGCTTCTTTTTTTTTTTTTCTCCTCCAGGGTTATTGCTGGGCTCGTTGCCTGCACCATGAATCCACCGCTCCTGGAGGTCATTTCCCCCCCCCCCTTTTTGTTGCCCTAGTTGTTGCAGCCTCGTTGCGGTTATTATTGCCATTGTTGACTGTTGCTTTGTTGTTGGATAGGACAGAGAGAAATGGAGAGAGGAGGGGAAGACAGAGAGAGGGGAGAGAAAGATAGACACCTGCAGACCTGCTTCACCGCCCGTGAAGCGACTCCCCTGCAGGTGGGGAGCCGGGGGCTCGAACCGGGTCCCTGCGCTTTGCGCCACTGCGCTTAACCCACTGCGCCACCGCCCGGCTCCCTGCTTGCTTCTATTTTTATGTCACGCTGGGTTCCCTGCCTTAATGGGATGAGTGCTTGTGCTTTATTTACTGCCTGAAATTGCATTTGGTCCAAAGCGCTTAGGTATTTGAAGTTGAGTTGTAAGATTAAAGCTGGAGATTGCTTGTTTTTAGAACTCTCTGGGTGGTGCTTCACACAGCCCTGCCCCTCCTGAGACAGGTACTAGGTAGCAGAGCTGAGGGACTTTTTCTCTCTTTCTTTTTCTAAGTTGTTTTTTTTGTTTGTCTGTTTGTTGTTGTTTTGTGGCATCGTGGCTTTGCACATGCATGGTTTCGAGTAGTTGTTTTTCATATTCCAGAGCTCCCACATGCAAAGCTGATATTTCCGTTTAATTTGGGGAGTGCTGTTCTTCTTCCTCTGGCCGGCCGAGTGGCGAGCTGACTGAAGCTCCCCAGCCCTATCCGTCAGCACACAGCAGGGTTTGGGGCTTTTCCAAACCTCCTTGCAGTCTTCTGGCCTACCAGTCATGGTGAGCAGGCCAGGAGAGAGGGAGGGCTAGGTGGGGAAGCCTAGACTCCAGCCAGCCTAGCGCCAGAGGCCTCACCAGAGAGCTGCCATGACAGACTGGCAGAAATGGACTCAGAGAGGTGGCAAGTGCCGTGCAAGGCAACTCCATCCGGTGACAGCGCCTCACAGTGCTGCCTGTTTGACAGCAGGTCTCTGACTGTGGAGCAGAAGCCTCTCTGGCCACATCCTACATGTGAATTATTTAAACCCTGAAACTCCTGTTTCATGCACTGTGTCATAACAGCAGTGTTAAGAGCCTAATTAACAGAGGAAGAGAGCATTAGAACTTCTTTAATTAAAATAAAACCTAAAGAATGATTGGTGTGGCTTACTACCCCCATGCCAGCCAGGCTTTTTCCCAGATAACGTGCCGCCTCTGACACTTGTGGTCCTGCAGAGCCCCATCCTGCCTAACAGACTAACAGACTGAGTCTCATCTCCCCTCGAGTGTTCGTCATAGAACTCTTGGGTCCACACATCCATGAGGGTGTGTGTGGCTATGGCTGGACAGAGCTCTGGGGTTCTGATCCGGCCACCCCAGCCCTCACTGGCCCCTTCCACAGGCATCCTGGGTGCCTGGCAGGGGCAGGTACTTCGAACTCCTTGCCCTTGACTCCTGGAGCTCTTGAGGGGCGAGCTGGTGAAGCCCAGGCATCTGACCGCCATCCATCATGTGGATGGAGGTGGCAGGGGCAGAGCCATTTTATCATAGGAGCTGGCCCATTGCTGTGAGGGCCCCTGGGAAATGGGCGGGGGAGCTGACCTCTACAGCAGCGCTGAGGCTTTACATTCATTAAATTTATTCAGTAAAGGGTTTTATATGGTAAACTCAAACTGCTCTTTATTTTGCGGTTTTGAGTGGGTTGTCATAGAAACAGAACAAAAAGAAATTGAGTAGATATTTTCTTCTAGATTTCTACTTCCTGAAACAGTGATTTCACTGAATGAACAAAACAGTCTTAAACCCTTAGTTAGAAGCCTCACATTAAGGACCCTTGGCCCCACAGGGGTTCTGGAGATGGGCTTTGAGTGCCAGCTGCCTTGTGGGCACAGCCACCACATGTGAGTTATGTGTCTATAGAAAAGTCTGTTTCCAGGCACACCAAGAGGAAGAATAAAATATTAATGGATGGTTTTGCATCCAAAGAAACTCATAAACCTAAATTATTTAGCCTCGATTAGCAGGAAGATGGCTCGGGCTGGAGCCAGGGACCACTGGATGTGAGCAAGTCGCTCTAAGGTGACCCTGTGCAGCACCACCTGCACAGCTGCCCACCCTCCTGACACACGTTGATGAGCAGAACTCCTGGGGGGTAGGTGAGAAGGCCAGAGCTCCCAGGGAGCGTGCAGACTTGGGTCGGACCCCAGGCAGTAGCTGAGATGGCTGAAACAGGGCACCCTGGGAAGGCAGCTGCTCGTGCCCCCCACACACACACCACGGCTGCTCTAGAGCCCCAGGAAGTGCCACTGGCCGGAGCAGCTGGTGACATCCTCTTCCTCTGCAGGTCACGTTCCCGGTCGCCTAGGAGGAGAGCTCACTCTCCCGAGAGAGGGCGGGAAGACAGGACTGTCCCCACAGCCTACCGCCTGAGCAACAGCCCAGGGGTCAGCAGGAAGCGCAGCCGCTCCAGGTAGGCCTGTCTGCCCCACCCCAGGCAGGGCGCCGGCACACAGCAGGCAGCTCCAGACCTTGCAGGCCCTGCGGGAGGGAGGAGGACCCCAAGCTCTGCAGGGGTGGGAGGGAGGGTGTGCCAGCTGCACACAAGTGAGTCTGCAGGAGACACAGATGCCTCATCGCACTGATTGTCATGGTGTTGTGGGGGTCAGTGCTGCTAGGGTGACTGGGCCAGCACTGTGCATCTGTGGACTCCCCCAACACCCACTGCCATCTGGACCCGCTCACACACAGCTGTGAACCTCACGATTCTGTGCTGTGTGTGTGAGTCAGGCCGTGGGACTTCTGGAGCCGTCAGAGGTGGGTCCTGGATTGTCAGGGACAGATGGCTCAACCTGCCTCTGGAGATGCCACCTGGCAGCCACCCACCCAACAGCATCCTGGCTGCAGTGCTTCTAGCAAGTTACCTAGTGCTGTGTCAGCTGAGATCTCGGGCCAGACCTCTCTTGTCCAAGTGGCCACAGAGGTGCCGTGGGGCTGAGGGCTCAGCAGAGGCTTCCTGTGTAGCCTCCCGCGTGCTGGCAGCCACTCCACCTGAGGCGGGCATGGCACAGCACAACACAACACAGCACGACATGGCCAGGGTCATGTGATGAGAACTTGAGTCAGTTTTCAGTGACTTCTCAAGCAAATGAGAAGTCTTCTCAAGCACTTAATGTTTGAGATTCATTAGCACCTGTGACCTGAATTGATCCTTTGCAGAAAGGACCTAAGGGTCCTGCTCTGTCCTCCCACCAAGATCTGCATAGGAGGAGTATCTCTGGAGAGGCTGTGCCGTTGCCAGGAGTCACCAAGACCCATTGAGGGGCCCGTGCTGCCCTATCGCATGGATGGAGTTGACCTGGGAGCTTGGCCTGGGAGGGGTGTAGCAGGAGGGAGACACTGCTGCATGGGTTGACTGTCAGTCCAGAGCTGTCCTGTTAGTGTTGAGGTCACATGAGTCCAGCAGACTAGACTGCAGCAGGGCCGGGCCAGTGCTGCCCAGATCGCTGAAGGGAACAGTGAAGCCCGAGAGTGACTTTGGGGGTAGCAGACTCCTTAGGGCACAAAAACACCACCCTGATAAAAATAACCAGTCTAGTGACTTCAGTGGGATTAAAGACTTGAACGTGGCCTAGATTCAGGCTCAGCCCCCATACACAAGTGAAAGCGTCGGTGCCGTCCCTCTCTCTTTGCTTGACAGTGTCATCCCAGTGGCCACCTTCCCAGGAATCAGAGCAGGCTGTCCGACAGCCAGGCGGAGGCTCTGGTGTTTTAGGTATGGTCACCTTGATTCAGCTAGTGAGTGACTGGCCACGGGAAGCTGATGACCCTCTGCTTATGCCTCAGGGGACAGCAGTCTTCCGTTACATAGGCTCAGTAGTTTCCTTGATTTTAATACTTTACATGGTCTGGATAGGTTGTTTCTTTTCTTTTTTATTGGCTAGAGACAGAAATTGAGAGGGGAGGGGAGATAGACACCTGCAGCCTTACTTCACCACTTGCGAAGAGTTTCCCCTGCAGGTGAGGACCAGGGGCTTGAACCCAGGTCCTTGGCACACTGTAATTAATGTGTGCACTTAACCAGATGGCCACTGCCCAGCCCCAGTAGTTTCCTCTTTACTTGATGTTTCCCTTGAAATGCTGCAGAGTGTTTTCTGCATGGCAGGTAGGCCCAGTGCGCCATTCCTCTGGCTGCAGAGAATGCTGGGCGTGGCCTCTACCTGCCACAATGCCCCGTGGGCCGCTTGCTTCTGGCTATGGGGGTGCGAGCAGCCTGCTCCTGCAGGGATGTGTACTCAGCAGGCTAAGAGGGCTGCCCCACTTACCCACCCTGGAGTCACAGTGGAGAGGGGACACAGGGACACGGTGTTGAGTGCCAGAAGCGAGGGGAGTGAGGTCCTGGCCCATGGGGGCCCAGAGCGCACGTAGCGGTCACGGTGTTGCCCTGGAACTGAGCAAGGACAAGGAGGGGCAGTATACAGGCCCCTAGGGTCCACCTGCAGAGGTGCGGGGAGCAGAGTGAGATAGCAGCTTGGGTGTGGGCCGCCCAGTGGCTCCCAGCCCCCTCCAGGGCAGGTGTGGTATGCTGTGAGGCACCCAGTGGGGGAGAGGGACTTTTTTTTTTTCCCCTCCAGGGTTACTACTGGGCTCGGTGCCTGCACCATGAATCCACCGCTCCTGGAGGCCATTTTTCCCCCTTTTGTTGCCCTTGTTGTAGCCTCGTTGTGGTTATTATTATTGCCATTGTTGACGCTATTCGTTGTTGGATAGGACAGAGAGAAATGGAGAGAGGAGGGGAAGACAGAGAGGAGGAGAGAAAGACAGACACCTGCAGACCTACTTCACCGCCTGTGAAGCGACTCCCCTGCAGGTGGGGAGCCGGGGGCTCCAACCGGGATCCTTATGCCGGTCCTTGTGCCTTGCGCCACATGCGCTTAACCCACTGCGCCACCGCCCGACCCCGGGACTTTTCTTATGAAGGTCTGTTGGCTCAGCCAGGTGGCCCCAGGGTCACTCCCATCCCCCCAGCCTACAGAGAAGTGCTGAACTCCCCATGGGCCCCAGGCTCCTCATCTGTCTCATGCTGGAAGTCTGTGGCCCCAGCTATAGACCAACCCTGACCCTCTCCTTGCAGAAGTCCCCACGAGAAAAAGAAGAAGAGACGCTCACGATCCAGGACCAAGTCCAAGGCCAGGTCCCGCTCGACGTCCCCGGGCAAGCCAGCCCCGCGCCGCCACTCCGCCAGCATCTCTCCAGCGGAAAGCCGGGGCTCCAGCCAGGAGCGCTCCAGGTGAGCTGGGTCACACTCCTGCCCCCTTCTCCACAGCCCCGTGGGACATCGCGGCTGGGACAGGGCCCTCCGTCCAGGCGGGACTCCAGCCGACCCATGAGAGCATCTCAGCGTGGACGCGGCCGCAGCGGTTCTTAGACTGGCGCCTCTCACTCGGGCCCAGCCCAGGCAGCGAGGTCACATGACCGTGAGTGTGGGGACCTGGGGTCGCACGCTTGGTGAGGACGTGTTTAATCACATTGAGGTTTATGAAATCATGATGCGGCAGTGAACCGTGATTTAGGGCACCATGCAGACAGTAGAGACATTGGTGGCACGTGGGAGGCCCTGGTCCCCTGCTGGAAGAGTGTGGAGCGTAGACAACCTGTGACGTCTTCCCGGAGACTCCAGTGTTGACGTAGGGGCAGTGGGGGGCTAGGTGACTGGTTTGGCTTTTCTGTTTTTATTTGATAGAACAGAGGAATTGAGAGGGAAAGGGGAGATAGGGAGGAAGAGAGACACCTGCAGCCCTGCTTCACTGCTCTTGTGGCTTCCCCTGCACATGGGGAGCAGGGGCTTGAACCCGGGCTCTGCATGGTAATGTGTGCACTCACTCAACTCAGCCACCTGGCCCTCTGCCTCACATCTTAAGTGGTGTTTACACACCTGACCCCCCTCATCTCTCTCTCTCTCTGTCTCTCTCTCTTCATTAGAGGAGTTTCTCAGGAAAAAGATGGTCAGATCTCTTCAGCGATTGTCTCCTCCGTGCAGAGCAAAATCACTCAGGTAGGGCAGGACCGTCCTGTCTTGGGGGCTTCGTGAGAACAGTGCTGGGCTGAGCGCGCACACACACACCTGCTCTGCCACCCTTTGTCCCCCATGTTTTCTGTGGGGGTGGGGCGGTGGCCACGGCCCGTGGGTGTTCCTGTCTGTCCCTGCACCGCCCAGGGTAGCTGCACCTGCCACCCTCAGTCTCCTGAGACACCGTCTCTCCTGGCACAGGACCTCATGGCCAAAGTCAGAGCAATGCTCGCAGCTTCCAAAAACATGCAGACCAGCACCTCCTGAGGCGGCGCTGGTGGGAGCCGGACTGTCTCCGCAGGGTGAGCGCCACTGGCCATTGGCAGTGCTCCCAGGCCTCCCACCGGCCAGGCTTTTGTACATCACTTTTGATGACATTTTCGTTTCAGACTTTTAACCAGCAGTCTCATCTGTATATTTGTAAATACTATCATGTTTCTGTGGAAATATATTAAATAAAATGGGAGGAAAACACCTTTTTCTAGCCAGAAACTCTGGGCAACTTCCTCCTTCTCTGGGTCTCCGGGGCCTTGTCGTCGCGCCCCCCCCCCCCCCCCCGTGCTTGGGGTGGGTGCCCACTGGGCAAGCGACTCACAGCCAGCCCTGCACCCCAGCTTCATCCACTGCTCCAGGTGCTGCTGGAGGGGCCCCGCCTGCCCTTGCAGGTATGTCTGCACCCCACTCCATTCAGCCCCCAGAAGGCAGGGCTTACTGTCCTGTCCTTGCTGGCGCTATCTCCCTAGGAGTGAGGCTCAGCTTGTCTCTGCTCCTGCAGTGGACTTCCCATGGCAGCCTGGGCAGCACGCAGGGATCCGGGCCCAGAGGCGTGGCCTGATGAGAAGCAGGACCAAGGCCTGACACTTCACGACTCTCCTGGCCCAGTGCAGTGACCCAGGGAGAGCATCTGTGGACATGGCTATCCACTCCACTCATCCACTCCACTGCCTGCAAGTCCCTGGGTCCTCCCGTCTGACCGACAGCCTCTCGGACCCTGGTCCGCTCACACCACCTGCTGTGTGCAGAGCCTCCCCTGGACACCCTTGCCATCACCCCCAGGCTCCGCTGTGGTGTCAGAACCTTGCAGTCCCCTATACACACATCCCACGGAGGCGGAGGACAGTCTTCCCCATGGGTGCGGCAGCTCCCCTTCAGCTGGCCTTGGCCCCAGTCAACACTGGGCCTCTGGCTCATCGGGGAGTGAGCTTTCTTTTTGAACATTCTTCATATTTACTTGATAGCACAGAGAGATTGAGAGGGAAGAGGAGATAGGGAGAGAGAGACACCTGCAGCCCTGCTTCACTGCCTGCCAGGTATTGCCCCATAGGTGGGGGCGGACAGTCCGTCACCTTGACACGTGCAGTGCATGGGAGTCCAGAGCTCTGTTCAGCTGAGTTACAGTGATGCGGTGACTGGCCCTGGGACCTTGGAGCCCAGGCGAGAGAACTGGGCTGTGGAACGCAGTGAAATCTGCAGTACCGGTCAAGCCCTGGCCCTCCTTTCAAGGGAGGAGTCTCGCAAACTGTGGGGCAGTTCTTCAGATCTCTCTCCATGTTGTCGCTATCAGGAGAAGGAATGGAAAAGGCCTCCAGGAGCAGTGGAGTGTCGTGCAGTCACCAAGCTGCAGCAGTGACCTGGCAGCATGAACACTGCTGTCTCCCTGGCCTCAGGACTTCAGGCCTTTTTTTTTTTAGTATTTACTTATTCCCTTTTGTTGCCCTTTTTTTATTGTTGTAGTTTTTATTATTGTTTTATTGATGTCATTGTTGGCTAGGACAGAGGGGGAGATTTTTTAAGTCCAGCGCTGCCCACTGCACTACTTTGCAGGCGTGCAAGTCCCTGGTTTCTGAAGTCTGCAAAATTCTCCCACTGTCCCTGCTATTTTTGTGTTTGGGTGCATTTATCTAATGGGAGGCGGGAGCAGAGCACTACCACCCCTGGAGCCATTGTAACTTTATGCACAGGTGCGAGTGGGCCTGAGTGGGAGGACCCCACTGGTCCTGAGAGACTTCAGACTCACAGTGGGAGGGACTTGCCCCCAAACTGCCAGCATCACTGGGGAAGTCGGGGTCCACCCACCTGCAGCTACATGGAACCTGGAGGCACTGCAGGATCCCAGAACAGAAGAGGCCGTGGAAAGCAGGAGTGGAGTGTGGACTTGGGGTCCCGGCTGGGCAGCTCCGTGTGGCTTCCAGCAAAGGGAGGAGGCAAGGCTCCTCTACAGCTGCCACACACTTACCTACCGGAGGCAGCTCCTAGTACTGATGCTGGTACCTGCCCAGCATTCAGTCACCACAGCACCACACCAGTGTGTGTGGGTGTGTGTGTGTGTGTGTATGTGTGTGTGTAAGTCACCACACCAGTGTGTGTGTGTACACATACACAAGCGCCTGTGTGTCCTTGCTGGGAGGAAGCTAGAGGTGTGGCCACAGGACCCGGCTCCATCTCCCCCTGACCCCCAGTCACTCCTTGTCACCATAGTCCCTTTGTCCCTGCTGGGCTTAGGCTCATTGACACTTTACTTCCATCTCTGAGGAGCCAGCAGGTCACTCAGGAAGCCCTCACAGCAGGTCTGAGCCGAGTGTCTGCACATTCAGGCCCCTCCAACTCCTCCATGACGTGAAGGGGAGCACTGCCTCCCACACAGTGATGCCCACTGGCCCCTGGAACAGGTGCAGCAGGACACCCGTCTCGAGGGCGACTGCCTGTGTGGCCCTGCACCCAGCTCCCAGCCGGCAGAGACCCACACCGACCTGCTGGAGGTGCTCTGGCCGCTTCCTGATCCTTCCAGCTGCTCCATATACGCACCATCCTCCCTGAGAATTCCTCATCTCCCATTCCAGACACCCACCCCCCCAAAAAAAAATGCTGCACCCTGCCCTGACTACTCCAGCAGCTTTCTGGAGGAGGTTTTTGGTGTACAGGATTCCGCAGCCCTTTGCCCCTGGGGCAGTGGACACGTGTCATGACTGTCCCTCCAGCTCTGAGTGCTGACTAGCTGGGCCCTTCCCTGACCTGCCCCCCACACCCTGGGGACCTGTTCCACCGCCCAGTCATCTCATCGCAGCACTGTGGGGTGAGGGGCCTGTAGACCCTCTGGGGGTGGCTTCCTTGACTCCCCAGGACTCCTGTGCAGGTGAGCGGCAACCTGCAGGGCTACAGGTGTGTCCTCGCCACACCCCTGCAGCAGGGCCAGAAGCCACCCTGCCCGGCCAGGCTGCCAGCACCAGATGGGTGAAAAGTGGCCTCTCATCGGGCTTGGCTCTCGGCCACGTCCAGATGCCAGATGGCAGATGCCCACCCCCTCCACGCCTGCCCGGCTCACCCTGCGCCTCCGGGAAGACGCCGCAGCGGCACCCCTGTGGCTGAGCCCCCGCTGCACCGCCCAAGTCTGTAGGCAGGTGGGTGTCGGCCCCCTGCCATTTGGGAGGTGGACGTGCTCAGTACAGCCCTGTGCCCTGACCAGCCAGCCTGCCGCGCTGCCAGCTTGTCCCCAGGCTCCTGAGCTGGGTGGGGGGGGGATGTCAAGACACCCAGAAGAGCTGGCACATCCGAAGCCCACAGCAAACAGGAGCTCTCAGCCCAGCCCCCTTGCTGCCCTGGGGTGCCGGCTCCCTGGATCGCTGGCAGCGCGGGCCCTTCGGGTGGGCGTGGCCTCATTAGCGTGCACCAGCTTTCTGCAGCGCAGCGGAGCTCCAATAGGTTGGCCCGGGGCGGGATCATGAATATACATTAGCCGGGTGGGCGGGGCTGGTGCTTCATTAGCATTCATTAGCATTCGTGAGCTCCGCCCCGCGGAGGCGGCGCTCAGGCGGCGGCGGCGGGAGGAGCCGTGATGGGGTCGCGGCGCGCGCAGACCCGGGGCCCCCTGCAGCCCCCGGCCCCCCGCAACCCGCGGACGCCCCTGCGGACGCCCCCGTGCCCCGCGCTGCTGCTGCTGCCGCTTCTCGTCCTGACAGCCGGAGCTGCCCTGGCCGCGCCCGCGCCCGCACCCGCACCCCGTGCGGAGGACCTCAGCCTGGGGGTGGTGAGTGGGGCCCAGGGGAGGAGGGGTGCACCCCCAGGATGGGGGGCCCCGGAGGGGCGGCACCCCCGCGAAGGAGGGAGGGAACAGACGCCCCGGGAGCAGGGTGCACCCCCAGGAAGGGGGGTAGGGCAGGCGCCCCGGGAGCAGGGTGCACCCCCAGGAACCGGGGACGGGAATGGAGCATATCCCAGGACGCCGGGGCGCAGTCCCAGGAAGCGGGATCCCCACGGAGCAGGCACCCCGGAAGGCGAGGGAGGAGGAAGCGCATCCCTAGGAAGCGGGGGTGCACCGAAGGAAGCGGGGTTCCCGAGGGCAGGCAGCCCCAGGGAGTGGCGTCTGGGGAGCACGGCCAGCCTGGAAGCCGGTGCGGTGGGCAAGGTCCCGTGGGCGGCTCTGGAGTTGGGGTGCGGAGCCCCGGCCAGTCTCGGCCCAGTGCCCCTCCAGCCGGGTCTCTGGGTCAGTGGGGGCCTCCGGGTGGGCCCTGGCGGGGTGGGCGGGGGACACCCCACTCCGGCAGTGGGGAGGGGGCTCAGTGGCCACCCTCAGGCCATTGGCAACTGGGGCTTCCGGCACTCGGTCCTGGGGGCTGTTCCAGCCGGGTCCCCACCTTCCAGCCCAGAGGGGACGCCGCTGCAGCTTCCTGGGGTGCAGGCTGGCCTGGGGTCACGGAAGGGGCGGCAGGAGCCTCCTGCGCCCAGCACAGCCGTGGGGGCGCCCGTGGGTGGGAACAGAGGCTCGGCCCAGACGGAGGCAGGGTGGGAGGGGGCCGGCCTCCGGGGGGACGGCAGCTCAGCGCACAGCCCAGGCCCCCTGGACCCTGCCAGAACCCCCAGCCCTCTGTGAGTGAGGGGCCTCCAGCACCCGTGGGATAGAGTGAGGCCCAGCCCGCTGCCAAGCACGTGCCGGCACAGAAGAGAGAACCGGGCCAGGGTGCGGGCCCTCAGGCTTCAGTACTGGCCGCTGCCCCTCCCTCCCGGGGCAGGGGGTCTGGCGGATTCGCTCACTGCTGAGCCCTCCAGAACAGCTGGCCCTTGCAGCCCCCGTGCCGCCTGCAGGTGACTGGAGGGCCAGCTCCTGGCAACACAGATGTCACACACACTTGCCGGGGTCACGGGCCGCCGTGCAGAGTCCCGAGGGACCTGGGTGTGTGCAGGGCGCAGGAAGGAGCCAAGGCTGGGGGTCTGCACCCCGCTGCATGTGTGGCCTCAGTGGGTGACCGTGGCTTGCGGCTGAGGGGGGCTGATGGCGGGGCTGGAGCTCAGCAGGGCACATGTGAGCAGAGTTCCCCTCACCTTTCCTGTGCTGGGGACCTGAACCTCACAGCTGAGTGTCTGCCCCCACCTGCCCAGAGCCCAGCCCCAACCCCCCCCCCACACACAGACGGGACGGCCTGGGGTGCAGGCGCCCCAAGTGCAGGTACCCTGAGACTGCCAGCACCCTCCTCCGCCTGCCCCCAGAGCCCCGGCACTCTCAGGGAAGCCGCCAGCTGCCGACCTGATATCTGGGGGCCCAGTGTGGGTGCCCCCCGCCCACTCAGCCCACGACAGGCAGTACTGTGTGAGCTGGTTTCCCCTGGGCAGGGCTGGGGGTGCAGCCAGGACTGCCTGGAGGTGCCTGCGGCTGGGTCCTGCCCTGGGGGCCGTGACACCCCAGCCCAGCACTGTTCTTCACAGGCTTCCACAGTCACTTTGCGGACACAGTCACTCTGGGGACACCTCCCTGGGGAGCTGGGAAGGGCCCTTGCCCCCGCTGCTCCCTGGCCCACTCCCTTCTGAAAGCTTCCCCACCGCTCCCCTCGGTGCCCTGCCGTGTAGGGCTCCTAGGGCTCGTCGCCCAGACACAGTCTCCGTGGTGACATGGTGATGAAGGGGGGGGGGGCTGGGATGCACACCCCTCCTAGGGGCAGGGTCACCCTGCAGCCCTACCCCCTGGGCTCCTGATGGCTGCTAGTGTCCCCCTGTGAGCCCGCACGGCATCCACTGTGTCCCCCAGCTCTCCTCCTGGGCTGCAGACCAGCCGTTCATCTGCCTCCGGCATGTCCCCTCGCTGACCCTTGGAGCCCAGAGTGGGACAGGGCTGGGCAGAGCTGAGGTCACTACAGCAGGTGGAGACAGCACTGAGCAAAGCCATGGTCAACGCAGGGGGGACAGACAGCCCAGGCTCCCTTGCCCCCTCTAGCAGAGCTCTGCATCCTCCATCCCCCACCCCCAGCTGGTGACGGGGGGTCTCTGCACTGGGCCCAGACCACCTGGACACTGCCAGCGGACAAATACCACCTCCCAATATGTGGCTTGCCTGGGCCACATCCTCCTCAGCAAGGGAACCTCCAGGGGCTTCCTGGAGGAGGCCGCCCTGGACCTTGGTGCTAGGCTGTGTAACTGGGGTGTGTGTGTGGATTGACACTCCAGCTGCAGTCAGACTTTAAACCCCCATGAAGCCTCAAGAGCGCAACTCTGTGCGAGGTTCCATGTGGTCTCCATGAGGTGGGGGCGCAGGCCTGAGGGGGTGACCCCTAGGACAGGGCTGGGGGCAGAGGGTAGGCCTGAGGGAGGTGGGGGGATGCCTTGGGCACAGAGGGCAGAGGGACCTGCAGAGTGACACCTCTGTCCTCACAGGAGTGGCTGAGCCGTTTTGGGTACCTGCCGCCCACGGAGGCCACCTCGGGGCAGCTGCAGACACAGGCGGAGCTGGGCCGGGCCATCGCCGCCATGCAGCGCTTTGCGGGGCTGGATGCCACCGGCCGGCTGGGTCTGTTCCCAAGCCCCACAACTGCTGCCAAGGGCCCTAACAGCACCTCCAGCCACCCATCTGCCCTGGGCCTGGCTGGTCTGGGTGACCTCTGACCTGAGTGGGGTGTCCACACAGCCAGGACTGGGTGTCCATCGAGGCCAGGCATCCACTGGGACTGAATGTCCACTGGGGCTGGGTGTCCACTGGGGCTGGATCTCCACTGGGGCTGGGTGTCCACTGGGGCTGGGTGTCCACTGAGGCCTGGCATCCACTGGGGCTGGGTGTCCACTGAGGCTGGGTGTCCACTGTGGCTGGGTGTCCACTGAGGCCAGGCATCCACTGGGGCTGGGTGTCCACTGAGGCTGGGTGTCCACTGGGGCTGGGTGTCCACTGTGGCTGGGTGTCCACTGAGGCCAGGCATCCACTGGGGCTGGGTGTCCACTGGGGTTGGGTGTCCACTGGGGCTGGATGTCCACTGGGACTGGGTGTACACTGGGACTGGGTGTCCACTGAGGCTGGGTGTCCACTGGGGCCAGGCGTACACTGGGGCTGGATCTCCACTGGGACTGGGTGTCCACTGGGACTGGGTGTCCACTGAGGCTGGGTGTCCACTGGGACAGGGTGTCCACGGGGGTTGGGTGTCCACTGAGGCCAGGCATCCAATGTGGCTGGGTGTCCACTGGGACTGGGTGTCCACTGAGGCTGGGTGTCCACTGGGGCTGGATCTCCACTGGGACTGGGTGTCCACTGGTGCTGGGTGTCCACTGGGACTGGGTGTCCACTGGGACTGGGTGTCCACTGGGTTTGGGTGTCCACTGAGGCCAGGCATCCACTGTGGCCGGGTGTCCACTGGGACTGGGTGTCCACTGGGGCTGGTGTCCACTGGGACTGGGTGTCCACTGGGAGTGGGTGTCCACTGGGAGTGGGTGTCCACTGAGGCCAGGCATCCACTGTGACTGGGTGTCCACTGGGACTGGGCGTCCACTGAGGCCAGGCATCCACTGGGACTGGGTGTCCACTGGGACTGGGTGTCCACTGAGGCCAGGCATCCACTGTGGCCGGGTATCCACTGAGGTTGGGTGTCCACTGGGACTGGGTGTCCACTGGGACTGGGTGTCCACTGAGGCCAGGCATCCACTGTGGCCGGGTGTCCACTGGGACTGGGTGTCCACTGGTGCCAGGCGTCCACTGGGACTGGGTGTCCACTGGGACTAGTGTCCACTAAGGCCAGGCATCCACTGGGGTTGGGTGTCCACTGGGACTGAGTGTCCACTGAGGCTGGGTGTCCACTGGGACTGGGCATCCACTGTTGCTGGGCATGCCCTCCTTGAGGCCAGGGCCTGGTGCCCATTGGTCAGAGCCTGCGCTGGTCCCTCTGACTGGCCACAGCCTGGTTAGTGTGTGAACACTTGGCATGAGGGGTCTTGCTTCAGGCCCCCCTGATAGGCTGTCCCTGCAGACACGGCCACCCTGGCACTCATGAGGACCCCCCGCTGCTCCCTCCCGGACCTCCCGGTCGAGGCCCCAGCTCGGAGGAGGCGCCAGGTGGCCCCCGCCAGATGGCATAGGCGGAACCTGTCCTGGAGGTGGGTGTGGGGCCTGCCTGCACCCTTCTGCACTCACCCCTGCAGACCCCTGCCAGGGGCCCCTGCCACCCACAGGACACCCAGGGGCCCAGATCAGGTGTGAGCTCAGGTGGGTGGGACTGGGCAGTCCTCAGGGACCTTGGCTGGTGTCCTCCTTGCAGTGACACTGCGCCCCAGGTCCCCCGTAAGCCTGACTCTGACCCCTGACCCCCCCCAGGATGTGCAGCTCCCCCTGTGACTCCTGACATCTGAACCTCTTTCCCTGACCTCTGACCCCTAACCCCTGGTCCCCACGCTAGGGTGTGCACCTGGCCACTAGCCCCTGACCCCCAGAGTGTGCACCTTCCCTCAGGACCCCTGGCCCCCACCCCCAGAATGCATACCTTTCCCCTGACCCCTGGCCCCCACCCTAGGGTACGTACCTTTCCCCGGGATTCACCCCTGGGCCGCGACACTGTGCGGGCCCTGCTGCACTACGCGCTCAGGGTCTGGAGTGACGTGGGGCCGCTGGACTTCCACGAGGTGGCGGGCAACACGGCCGACATCCAAGTGGACTTCTCCCGGGCCGCCCACAATGACGCCTTCCCCTTCGATGGCCCGGGGGGCGCCCTGGCCCACGCCTTCCCACCCGGGGACCCCGCTGCTGGCGACACCCACTTTGATGCCGAGGAGGCCTGGACCTTCCGCTCCTCCGGTGGGCTAGGGGGAGAGCAGAGGGAATTGGGGGGCTGGGCATGGGCCTTCTGCTCCTGCGGGGGGCTGGGGCCATGGGGGAGGGCTGGAAGGGCTCGGGGGGAGGGGAGGAGGGGCTGCTGGCAGGCCCCAGGGACCCCATCCTGGTCTCCCACCCGTGGTCCTCTGGGCCGCGGTAGCCCCGCACCCCACTCCCAGCGGCCCTGCCCCGGCACCCTCGGGTGGCAGGGACCGTGTTCTGGGTTGTGGCCCCCAGCAGTCCCCAGCCCCACAGCGGAGGCCACCCCTGCCATCTGTGTGTGCCGTGGGGGCCTTCATAGGCCCTGTGGAGCACGATGCTCCTCACCCGTGCTGAGCTACCCCGTCCCCAGACGCCCAGGGCGTGGACCTGTTCACGGTGGCGGTGCACGAGTTCGGCCACACTCTGGGGCTGGGCCACGTGGCGGCCCCCCGCTCCATCATGCAGCCCTACTACCAGGGCCCGGCCGGGGACCCCCTGCACTATGGGCTGCCACACCAGGACCGCGTGCTCCTCTGGCAGCTGTACGGTGAGTGCCCCTCCCTCAGCCTCCCTGTGGCCCCCAGACTCCTTGAGCACCCCCACAGCCCTCCTGAGGCCCCCACGGCTTCCCTGAGTCTCGGCAGCCCGGGACCAGCCCTCTCAATAATGCTGGGCATAGTTTGGACAGAAACAATTGAGAGGGAGGGGAGATAGAGAGAGACAGAGAGACACCTGCAGCCCTGATCTCTGCTTGTGAATCTCCCCCCCCCCATCCTCCATCCCCACAGGTGGGGGACCAGGGACTCAAACCCAGGTCCTTGTGCTTGGGAACATGACTGGTCTGTGGAGTGTGCCACCACTTGGGTCTATCTTCTTTTTTAAACCAGAGCACTGGTGTGTGGATTATGATGATGTGAGGGATTGAACCTGGAACTTCAGAGTTTCAGGCATGAAAGTCTCTTGTGTGCTGGGGGACAGACAGCATGATGGTTCTGCAAAAAAGAATCTCACGCCTCAGGACTGGCATCCTGGTTCAACCCCCATGTCACCATTATTCACAGCTGAGCAGGGCGCTTTGGTTATATAGATAAATAAGTACATTTGCATCGCCATCAATCTGTGACCTGCTCCCTCCCCCCAATAGTGGGGCTGGGTGGAGGTGCACCTCCTAGAAAGCACCTGTTAGAATGCCCAAGGACCCCCGGGTTCAAGCCCCAGTCCCACCTGGAAGGGAAGAGGCTTCACAAGCAGTGAAGCAGGGCTGCAGGTGTGGCTGTTTCTCCCTCTTTCCCCTCTTCTCCGTTTCTCTGTTACTATCTAAAATAAATAAAATATTTTAAGAGAAAGTCTAAAAAAACAAGGATCTGTGTCTGGTAGCTGGACTTACAGCCTGAGGTCCCACAGTGATGCTCTGATCATCTGTCTTTCTGTTTCTGACTTTCTTTCTGTTGTTAATCAATAAACACATCTGTTTCTTTTTCTTTTTTTTTTTTTTTCTTGGTTATTGCTGGAGCTCGGTGCCTACACTATGAATCCACTGCTCCTGGAGGCCATTTTTGTTTTTACCCTTGTTGTTGTCATTAGTTATTGTTGTCATTGCAGTTGTTGTTGGATAAGACAGAGAGAAATCGAGAGAGGAAGGGGAACAGAGGGGGGAGAGAAAGACAGACACCTGCAGACCTGCTTCACCGCCTGTGAAGAGGACACCCCCCCCCTGCAGGTGGGGAGCCGGGGGCTCGAACCGGGATCCTTACCCCAGTCCTTGTGCTGTTCTTCATGCCATGTGCACTTAACCCGCTGTGCTACCACCCGGCCCCCTGTTTATTTCTTTAAGGAGGGAATAGCTCATCTGGGCAGTGTGTCACTATGTGTGAGACTCAGTTTGAGGCTGGCCCCATGGCATTGGAGGAGGCCTCCGTGCTGCAGGTCCCTCTCCCGTCCTTCCCTCCCCGTCTCTATGGAGGGAGCATGAGTCCCTAGTTTGTTCCCCAGCACTGTGTGTGTCAGAGTGACACTCTGGTTCTCTCTCATTAATTAATGAGAGCAAGTCTGGGAAAAACAAAACAACCACGCAACCCAGGAGGTGGCGCAGTGGGTGGTGCTGGGCTCTCGTCATGAGGTCCCAAGTGTGCCAGTGATGCACTTGCGCTCTCTCTCTCTCTCTCTCTCTCTCTCTCTCTCTCTCATAAATAAGTAGACAAGTAGCCTGGGGGCGGGGGGCGCAGTGGGTAAAGCCCTGGACTGAGGCCTTGAGTTCCATCCCCGGCATCATGTGCTCTGCTGTTCCTCTCTCTCTCTCTCTCTCCCTCCCTCCCTCCCTCCCTCCCTCCCTCCCTCTCTCCATCTCTCTCTCTCTCCCTCCCTCTCTCCATCTCTCTCTCTCTTATTAATAAATAAATGTATTTTTAAAATTGAACCAAACATGGGTCGTCATAGTTCACTAGCTAGAACTCTCTAATTTCCACACCTGAAGACTCAGGTGCAACCCCGCTCTACACAGGAGCACCTGTGGAAGGCTCTAGGGACAGTATAGCCATGCCCCAGGACTCACTGTCTTCAGTCTGTCTCTCCTCCACCCCCCTCTGCCTTGTCCCTGAGAGTCTAGCCTCCACCACCAGCCCCTCCCTCCACAGTCATGGCCTCCATTCATTCTCTCACTACTTTTTTTTTAAAGATTTTGTTTATTTATTAATGAGAAAGATAGGAGAAGAGAGAAAGAACCAGATATCACTGGCACATGTGCTGCTGGGGATCAAACTCAGGACCTCATGCTTGAGAGTCCAAAGCCTTATCACTGCGCCACCTCCCGGACCACTACTTTTTTTTTTTTTTTAAAGATTTTATTTCTTTATTCGTGAGAGAGGAGAGAGAGAAACCAGACATCACTCTAGTCCATGTGCTGCCAGGGATTGAACTCAAGACCTCATGCTTGAGAGTCCAGTGCTTTCTCCACTGTGCCACCTTCCAGACCGCCTCATTTCATTTGTGACAGGAGAGAGAGAGAGGCAGAGCTTACTCTGGCACTGTGACACAGGATTGAACGCGGGCCCTCGTGCAGGTCCAGCTCTGGCCGCTGTACCCCAAGGGCAGGGCTGCCTTCTGCCACAAGGGCCCACACCTGGCAGCTCCCCTGGGCAGGAATGGGGGTGCCCATGTGTGGGGTAGGCCACTCCACACGGCCTCTGTCCACAGGTGTGCGGGAGTCCGTGTCCCCAACAGCACAGCCAGAGCCCAAGGATCCCCCCCTCCTGCCGGAGGCCCCCCACAATCGCTCCAGCACCCTGTAAGCCACCCCACACCCAGCAGTGACGTGAAGTCCCAGCTCTCCCGGCATGCGGTCCCCTCCGTCTGCGCCCACCTGCTCCGGCCCCCACCTGGGTCCCTGGGGTGCCTGGCTGAGCACCCACCTACTCTGCCCACAGGCTCAGGACAGAAGCACCTCACAGGTGCCAGGCCCACTTTGATGCGGTGGCACAGATCCGGGGAGAGGCCTTTTTCTTCACAGGTGTGTCACCTCCCCCATTCTCTGCCCCCACCTGGCCAACTCAGCCTGACCCTCCTGTGCACCCCTACCTGCCCTATCCTCCCCTGGTGCTCCTGACCCCACCCGCCTGTTCCCCTGACCTGCCCTATCCCCCCTGGCCCTCCCATCCCCCCGACCTGTCCCATCCCCCCCATCCTCCTTCCTGACCTGCCCTGACCCCCAACCCGCCTGTTCCCCCTGACCTGTCCCATCCCCCCTGGCCCTCCCATCCCCCATAACCTGTCCCATCCCCCATCCTCCTGTCCCTCCTGACCTGCCCTGACCCCCAACCCACCTGTTCCCCCTGACCTGTCCCATCCCCCCTGACCTGTCCCATCCCCCCTGACCTGTCCCATCCCCCCCGACCTGTCCCATCCCTCCCCACCTGTCCCATCCTCCTGTCCCTCCTGACCTGCCCTGACCCCCCAACCTGCCTGTTCCCCCTGACCTGTCCCATCCTGATCCTGATCCTACTGTCCCCCCAACTTACCCCGACCGCCCCATCCTCCTGTCCCCCTTGTCCTGCCCTGACCTCTGACCAGCCTGTCTCCTGTGACCTGCCCCGCCCCTCCTGACTCTCCCATCCCCCCTGACCTGCTCCATCCCCCGACCTGTCCCATCCTCCCTGACTCCTGACCCTCATGTCCCTCCTGACCCGCCCCTCCCTCTACAGGCCGGCACTTCTGGAGGCTGACAAGGGACCGACAGCTGGTGTCTCCGTGGCCAGCACAGGTTCAGCGCTTCTGGCGGGGCCTCCCCCGGCAGCTGGATGGCCTGGATGCTGTGTACGAGCGCCCTGGGGACCACAAGATCCTGTTCTTCAGAGGTAGGGGCTGGGAGGGGGCGCTGGCTGGGCTAGGGGCGAGGGGCTGAGGCTGGTGAGGGGACAGGAGCCTGGGATGCAGGGTGCCACCCCTGCGTGGGAAAGGCAGCGCCTGGATGTGGAGCCTGTGGATCAGTCAGGATCAGAGTCCCAGGGGGCTGGGGGAGCAAGGAGAGGAGGTAGGGGAGTCCTGTTTCCAAGCCAGCTCCACCAGAGTTCATGGGTAGAGGAGCCTGGGGTGCTGACACACACACACACACACTTACACACACATATACACTCACTCACACACACTCACATACACACTCACACACATACACACACACACAGCCACACTCACACATATACACACTCACACACACTCACACACTCACACTCACTCACTCACACTTACACACCACACACACACACACAGTTGCACACACTCCCACACAGTCACACAGTCATACACACCTTCACAACACACACACAGTCGCACACACTCACACACACATTCACATACACACACACACTTGCACACACTCACACACTGTCACACTCACACTCACACACACACTCACTGTCACACTCACACACACTGTCACACTCACACACACTCTCACTCACACACTCACTGTCACACTCACACACACTGTCACACTCACACATACACACACTCACACACTCTCACTCACACACACACACACACTCTCACACACTCACTGTCACACTCACACACACTCACACACACTCTCACACACACACACTCACACACTCACTGTCACACTCACACACACTGTCACACTCACATACTCACACACACACTCACACACACTCACACACACTCTCACTCACACACACACTCACTGTCACACTCACACACACTGTCACACTCACACATACTCACACACTCTCACTCACACACACACTCTCTCTCACACACTCACTGTCACTCACACACACTGTCACACTCACACATACTCACAACACACACTCTCACACACACACACTCACACACACACTCACACACTCACTGTCACACTCACACACACTGTCACACTCACACATACTCACACACACTCACACACACTCTCACTCACACACACACACTCACACACACACACACACACACTGTCACACTCACACACACTGTCACACTCACACATACTCACACACTCACACACTCTCACTCACACACACACACACACACACACACACACACTCACACACAGTCTCACTCACACACACACACACACACTCACACACACACACACACACATCCCTCCGTGGCTTCTCCAGGCAGGTGACCTTAGGTGCAGTGGGAGGAGAGCTGGCGGGCAACAGGTGTGTCACTTGCTCACCTACCTCCACATCACTGGTGCTTCCTGCTGCTCCCCTCAGACACCCATCCCCTGTCCCCTGGAGCCTCTGCCCTCAGAGGAGCGTCATTCTCCAGGCTGTCACCTCAACACACTCCTGTGCTCTCACATGAGACCTGGGGTGCTCACCCAGTGGGTGACAGGAGGTTCTCAGTCAATGTGGGGGCCCAGGGGGGCTGGGGGCAGGCCCCCACAGTCGTTCTCCCTCCAGGGGACAGGTACTGGGTGTTCAAGGACACCAGCGTGGAGGAAGGCTACCCAAGGCCTGTCTCGGACTTCGGCCTCCCGCCTGGCGGGGTGGATGCCGCCTTCTCCCGAGCCCCTGCTGGCAAGACCTACTTCTTCAAGGACCAGCTGTTCTGGCGCTTTGACGAGCACACGCGCCGCCTAGAGCCCGGCCACCCTGCCCACAGCCCCCCCTGGAGGGGCGTCCCCAGTACGCTGGACGCCGCCATGCACTGGTCTGACGGTAAGCTGGCCTCCCAGAAGGGCTCAGGGGTGTGTGTGCAGGGCCCCAGAAGGGGTCACAAGAGTGTCCACAGGGTCCCCCAGACGGGCTCAGGCAGGGTGTCTGCAGGGCCCTGGTGGTTGACCACCATCCCTGTCTGCATGGCCTCTTGCACTCCCACTGCTGCCCCTAGCCCCAGCACCCTCCTTCCATCCCCAGGTGCCTCCTACTTCTTCCGCGGCCAGGAGTACTGGAAGGTTCCAGAAGACGGGCTGGAGGTGGCTCCTGGGTACCCACAGTCCACTGCCCGGGACTGGCTGATGTGTGGGGACGCACAGGCCGACCCTGAGGTCAGGACCCCGGCTCCCGGCTGGCAGGGACGCAGCCGCTCAGAGGACAGCTACCAGGTCTGCTCCTGCAGCTCCTGGGCGCCCCCGGGCCCCCTGCCGGCCGCCACGCTGCTGCTGCTACTGCTGCTGCTACCGCCGCTGCCGCTGCCGCCACCCAACCTGTTGTGGATGGCTGCCCAGGCCCCCGCTCTGTAGCAGCTGGTGGACAGGCTGACACGAGGCTGCCGTGCTCAGAGGACAAGGATGAGAGCCCAGGGCTAGAAACTGTGGGAGGCCTGGTTGCGGCCACAGCGCCCTGGGACCACACGCCTTCCATGCACAGCTGCCATGGGACGGGTCGCGCTCCTCTGCCCGCTGACCCTGTGCCTCCTGCCCCAGCACTGCCAGGCCCAGAGACTCTCAGGGCCCTGCTGGGCACCCGGACCCCAGCCTGGGTCCCTGTGACCCCATTCTGGCAGGCTCAGGGAAGAGGGCAAGCACGGCAGGTGAGGGTCCAGGCTCTGGCTGATCCCCACCTCTCCCAGGGACCCCGTCCCTCACACACCAGGGGCACCCTCTCCAGAGAGGGGGCTAGGGAGCAGCTGCCGTCCCCCCAAGTGCTGCCCTCTGCTGGCAGCAACCCCACCCCCAGCCAGGAGCTGCCACGGGTGGGGGCTCAGCGTCCTGTGCTGCTGCCCTATCCTCTCACCACCACCCTGGTGGCCGGGGCGGGGGCCGGAGAGAGGCCGCCGCCCAGCTGCCCACGGGGCATCAGGAAGAGCCTTGGGGCAGCAGGCTGTGGGGGGCCAAGAGGGCCGAAGAGCTGAGCCAGAGTTCCTGCTTGAAATGAAATGCAGACTCCTGGGCCTGGGGTAGGTGACCCTGCCACACTCCCATACACAGCTCTGTGCACCCCAAGGTGTGTGCCCATATTGCAGAGCTGCAGGGTGCACAGGGGCTGGGCCACCCCGCACTGAGCCCCCAGTCCTGTCTCAGAAGCCACCCCTGCTGTCCCAGTCCTGATGGGCCTCCTGGGGAGCCCAACAGGGGCCTGCTGGGCCTAGGCCAGGGCTGGAGCTCACAGTGGCAGGCCTCCATGTTCAAGCCAAACGCTTTTATAAAAACGTTCCCACCAGCTGTGTGTCTGTGAAAAGTTGCCCAGAGGAGCCTCTCAACTATGTCTCCACCACACCCCTGCGCTGGCCAGGTAGCCCCCTTCCTGCTCATTGGGGGTTTGCGTGGGGGGCTCCTCCTAGGGTCCTATGGCCCCTCACAGCCATGCCTGGGGCTCTGTACCTGGGTGGCAGGCTGGGCCCCTGGACATGTCCTCAGAGTGGCACCTGCCCCAGCCAGGAGACCCCTGGGGGCTCCTGTGGTTTGACACTCTGCCCTGGGGAGCCCCCCTCCAGCCAGAGGGACCCCCAGGTGCCTCAGCATTGCACCCCAGAGGCTTCCGGCTGGCTGGTGAGAGGCTGAGTCCAGCCTTGGCTAGGACCGCCAGCAGATGTCACGACCAGCTGAGCAAGTCCTCGGGTTGCCCGGCTCACGGGAAGTGGGCTGGGGGCCTGGGGGCATCCCGGGTCCCACTGTCTGTGTGGCAGCCTGAGCTCAGCCTGCCCATGGGCTGAGCCCGCAAGGTATGAAAGCACCTCCCTTTACCGAGGACCCCGTGGGGAGCAGACTGGGGGAATGTGGCCATGGAGACATGCCCAGTAGCAGCCAGGGTGGGCTGAGGGCGGTGGAGGTGGCAGGAGGGACTCCCAGTGGGTGGGAGGGCTTCCGGGGGGGAGAGGATGCCGTGCAGGGTGCAGTGGCCTCGGTGCCCTCAGCAGGCTGTGGAGAGAGGCGGTCAGCCAGCACACACCTGTGTGCGCACCAGCCCCCACCCCACCCTGACTGAAGTGGGGGCCACCCCAGCTGTCCTCGGCCAGCCCCCCACTCTCTGGTCTAGGTCTGAGCTGTGACACCAAGAGCAGGTGCCCGCCTGAGTGAGAGGTAAGAACAGCACTCAGCTTCCTCTCTGTGGCATGGAGGAAGGACCCCCCCCCCCCCCGGGTGCTCTCAACAGCTGAGCACCCACACAGCCAGCACTTAGCAGCTGAGCACCCACACAGCCAGCACTTAGCAGTGGGTCCCCTGCAACGGTAGTGGGGTCACAGGTGTGTCTGTTCACCTGGTGCCTTTTTCTATTTTTTTTTCTTGCCAGAGCCCTGCTGAGAGCCCTGGCTGGTGGTCATGCTGGGGATGGAACCTGGGACCTCAGAGAACCCCTGTACTATCTCCAGCCCCACATCATGACAGGAAGACAGAGGGGGGAGAGAAAGATAGACACCTGCAGACCTGCTTCACTGCCTGTGAAGCGACTCCCCTGCAGGTGGGGAGCCTGGTGCAGTGAGGGGGCAGCTTGAATACTCAGCCCTCACCTGGTGCAGTGAGGGGGCAGCTTGAATACTCAGCCCTCACCTGGTGCAGTGAGGGGGCAGCTTGAATACTCAGCCCTCACCTGGTGCTATGAGGGGGCAGCTTGAGTACTCAGCCCTCACCTGGTGCTGTGAGGGGGCAGCTTGAGTACTCAGCCCTCACCTGGTGCTGTGAGGGTGCTCACAGACTGGAAGAATTAACACCAGCATGGTGCTTGCTCTACCCAGAGCTGTATGCAGGTTTAATGCAGCCCTACCAAGACTCTACCAGATTTCTGCAAAAGAATAGAATAAAATATAAAAAGGTTATATGGGGGGCCGGGCAGTGGTTTGCATGGTTAAGCGCACATTGTGAAGCCAAGGACCCAGTCTGAGCCCCCAGATCCCCACCTGCATGGTGTCCATTCACGGGTGGTGAAGCAGGTCTGCAGGTGTCTAGCTTTCTTTTATTTTTCCTAATTATTTTTTAAATTTTTTATTAATATTTATTCCCTTTTGTTGCCCTTATTTTATTGTTGTAGTTATTATTGTGGTTGCTACTGATGTCGTCGTTGTTGGATAGAACAGAGAGAAATGGAGAGAGGAGGGGAAGACAGAGAGGAGGAGAGAAAGACAGACACCTGCAGACCTGCTTCACCGCCTGTGAAGCGACCCCCCTCAGGTGGGTAGTCGGTGGCTCCAACCGGGATCCTTCCACCCGTCCTTGTGCTTTGCATCACGTGCGCTTAACCCGCTGCGCTACCGCCCGACTCCTGAAGTGTCTAACTTTCTGTCTTTCCCTCCTCTCTCAATTTCTCTCTCTGTTCTATCCAACAACAATGGAAAAAAGATGACCTTTGGTGGCCCGGGAGGTGGCACAGTAGATAAAGCACTGGATTCTCAACCATGAGGTCCTAAGTTCGATCCCCGGCACCACAGGTACCAGAGTGATGTCTGGTTCTTTCTCTTCTATCTTTCTCATGAATAAATAAATAATTTTTAAAAAGATGACCTTCAGGAGCAGTGAATTCATAGTGCAGGCACCGAGCCCCAGCGATAACCTAGGAGGTAATCTATATATGGAGGGGCTGGGTGGTGGCACACCTGGCTGAATGCACACATTGCAGTGCATAAGGACAAGCCCCTGGTCCCCACCTACAGGGGAAAGCTTTGCAAGTGGTGGTGAAGCAGTGCTGCAAGTTTCTCTCTCTCTTGCTCTCTCTCCCATTTCTCTCTTTCCTGTCAAATCAAATGAAGTTTTTAAAGATGGTGTTTAAAAAAGTTGTTCTGGAACCAAAGGATACCTGGCACAGCCAAAGAAATCCTGAGAGAACAGAGGCAGAACGGGGTGTCACGCTTCCTGATCAAGACGCACTCAGCCAGTCAGCAAAACTGCCTGGACTGGACCCCAAATGGGCACACAGCTGGAGAATGGAACTGAACACCCAGAAATCAGCCCCACATCTATGGACATCTGGAACATGTGTTGCCAGGGATCAAACTCAGGAACTCAGGACAGAGAGTCCGACACTTTATCCACTGTGCCACCTCCAAGACAGCCCTGTACTTCTTTTCACAACATTTTTTAAACTTTATTTACTGGGGCCAGGTGGTGGTGCACATGTTATAGTGGGTAAGGATCGGGTTCAAGCCCCCACCCACCTGCAGGGGAAAAACCTCACAAGTGGTGAGGCAGGGCTACAGGTGCCCCTCTGCCTCTCTCCCTCACTATCTCCCCTTCATTCTCAATTCCTGACTGTTTCTATCCAAAGGGGGGTGGTGGCGCACCTGGTCGAGCACACACGTTACAGGGCACAAAGACCCAGGTTTGAGCCCCTTGGTCCCCACCTGCAGGGGGAAAGCTTTGCAAGTGGTGAAGCAGTATTGCAGGTGTCTCTCTATCATCCCCTTCCCTCTTGATTTCTGGCTGTCTATCAAATAAAATAAAGATAATAAAAAAATTTTAAAAAGAAGACGAGGCACCAAAGGAGGATGACAGAGGACCTAGTGGGGGGTAAAAATAAATAAATAAATAAATAAATAAAGACAAGGCTGCCCAGTGAGTTTGGATGGTGGACAGGCCGGTGTCTAACCCTCTCTGCAGAACACCCTTTGCTCCCCAGGCCCTTCCTCCCAGTGAAGGTCACCACAGGTGAGTCTGGCCCCTCAGGGCTTTGCTTTGGATGGCTGTCAGAGGAGGGCGTTGGCCCCTTCTTGCCCCAGCCCAGCCTGCCTCTCCCTGCCCTGGGGCTGCTCCTCCAGCAGCTTCCTGTGGCCCCCAGGGGAGCTGGGCAGAGGGTGCAGACTGTAAGCCTCCCCTTTCCTGGGTGGGACCAAGGGGCAGGGCAGCTCCCTGTCTCGCCCAACACCCTCCACAGGGGACAAGCCCCACTTTCAGCTCCAACATGTCAGAACACCCTGGAGGAGGATATAGAGCCTCCCAAACTGAGCTAGGGTTCCCACGGGCTCAGCTGAGTACATGAGCTTTGAAGTTTCTCCCTCAGAGGCTGGTTCTCCTCCCTGTGATCTGCTCCTGTCCCTAGGGCCCATCATCTTTTCTTTTTAAGACAGAGACAGAGAGGTGGGGCGCATACCTGGTGGAGCGCACTTGAGTGCAAGGACCCGAGCTCAAGCCCTGGCCCCCACCTACAGGAGAAAAGCTTCACAAGCGGTGAAGCAGGACTGCAGGTGTCTGTCTCTCTTTCTCCCCCACCCCTCTTTATTTCTCTTTATCTATACCCACTGAATAAATAAATAATATATAATTTTAAATTTCATTGTATTTAAAAATTTTTTATGTTTATTTATTTACTTTTATTGCCCTTATTTTATTGTTGTTATTGATGTCATTGTTGTTGGATAGGACAGAGAAATGGAGAGAGGAGAGGAAGACAGAGAGGGGGAGAGAAAGACAGACACCTGCAGACCTGCTTCACCGCCTGTGAAGCGACTCCCCTGCAGGTGGGGAGCCGGGGCCTCGAACCCGGATCCTTATGCTGATCCTTGCACTTCGAGCCACCTGTGTGCTTAACTCGCGGTACTACCACCTGACTCCCATATTTTTTATTTTAACCAGAGCACTGTTCAGCTCTGGCTTATGGTGGTGAGAGGGGATTGAACCTTGAACTTTGAAGCCTCAGGTTTGAGAGTCTCTTTGGATAACCATATGCTATGTACCCCCACCCAATAAGTAATTATTTTAAAAGGAAATTATCTAAGAGAGAGAGAGAGATCACAACAATGGAGCTCCCTTCAGTGCTGGGGACGGGCCAACATACTGTCCTAGTGAGTGATTGATGTCACCGGCCTTCACTCCTGTTTTCTGGGTGAGAAAACCTGCCTACATGGATTCCCCAACCCTCTCTGCCAGGGTTGGCCTTCTGTTAAAAGTAAAATATTTGTTTATTTTTAAAAATATTGATTTATTTATTCCCCTTTTTATTGTTGTTATTGATGTAGTTGTGTTGGATAGGACACCTGCAGACCTGCTTCACCGCGTATGAAGTGACTTCCCTGCAGGTGGGGATCCGGGGGCTCGAACTGGGATCCTTAGGCTGGCCTTTGGGCTTCACGCCTCGCGTGCTTAACCCGTTGCACTACTGCCCAACTCCTGAAATTCCTATTTATTAATGAGAGAGGAATCCAGAACCTAAGCGGGGGAGATAGCATAACAGTTACGCAGACATTCTCATGCCTGAGGCTTTTTTTTTTTTTTGATAAGACAGAAATTGAAAGGGGAGGGGAAGATAGAGAGGGGGAAAGGGCAGGGATAGATAGCAAATTGTTATGCAAACAGATTCGTGCCTGAGGCTTCAGAGTCCTAGGTTCAATCCCCTGCACCACCATAAACCAGAGCTGAGCAGGGCTCTGGTTAAAAAGGAGTTAAGCACACGTCCTATCTCTGTCCTACCCAACAACAATGACGACAACATCAATAACAACAACAGTAATAACTACAACAATAAAACATGTGCAGCAAAAGGAAATAAATAAATATAAAAGAAGGAGAAGGAGAAGGAAAAGAAAAGTTGGCAGTGGTCTGGGAGGTGGCGCAGTGCCGGGCTCTCAAGCGTGAGGTCCTGAGTTCAGTTCCCCACAGCACATGTACCAGAGTGATGTCTGGTTCTTTCTCTCTTCCTACCCCTCTAATTAATAAATAAAATATATTTTTAAAAAGATCTCTGCCGGGAGTCGGGCGGTGGTGCAGTGGGTTAAGCGCACGTGGCGCAAAGCGCAGGGACCGTCTTAAGGATCCCGGTTCAAGCCCCCGGCTCCCCACCTGCAGGGGAGTCGCTTCACAGGCGGTGAAGCAGGTCTGCAGGTGTCTATCTTTCTCTCCCCTCTCTCTCTGTCTTCCCCTCCTCTCTCCATTTCTCTCTGTCCTATCCAACAACAAAGCAACATCAACAATGGCAATAATAACCGCAACGAGGCTGCAACAACTAGGGCAACAAAAAGGGGGAAAAATGGCCTCCAGGAGCGGTGGATTCATGGTGCAGGCACCGAGCCCAGCAATAACCCTGGAGGAAAAAAAAAAAAAAAAAAGATCTCTGCCTGTGGAAGCCCTCCCAGGGAGCTCTAGGCCAGGCCTGCATTTTGGGTGAGGCCAGCTGCCTCTTATCTCTTATCTCACCTCCCTCCTGCACCTGCTGAGCCCAGGCTGAGGGGCCTTGGGAGATGCAGTGAGGCCAGCACTAGGCACAGCAGCCAGTTTTGCTTCTGCTACACAATCTTTTAATTAATTAATTAATTTATTTATTTATTTATTTATTCCCTTTTGTTGCCCTTGTTGTTTTATTGTTGAAGTTATTGTTGTTGTTATTGATGTCATTGTTGTTGGATAGGACAGAGAAATGGAGAGAAGAGGGGAAGACAGGGGGAGAGAAAGACAGACACCTGCAGACCTGCTTCACCACCTGTGAAGCAACTCCCCTGCAGGTGGGGAGCTGGGGCCTCAAACCAGGATCCTTACACCTGTCCTTGAGCTTGCCACCTGTGCTTAACCCGCTGCGCTACCGCCTGACTTTTTTTTTTTTTCCTCCTCCAGGGTTATTGCTGGGCTCGGTGCCTGCACCATGAATCCACCGCTCCTGGAGGCCATTTTCCCCCCTTTTGTTGCCCTTGTTGTAGCTTCGTTGTGGTTATTATTATTGCCCTTGTTGACGCAATTCGTTGTTGGATAGGACAGAGAGAAATGGAGAGAGGAGGGGAAGACAGAGAAAGGGAGAGAAAGATAGACACCTGCAGACCTGCTTCATCGCCTGTGAAGCGAATCCCCTGCAGGTGGGGAGCCGGGGGCTCAAACCGGGATCCTTATGCCGGTTCCTGTGCTTTGAGCCACATGCGCTTACCCCACTGCGCTACTGCCTGACTCTTTTTTTTTTTTTTTTTTTAACCAGAGCACTGATCAGCTCTAGGTTATAGTGGTGCAGGGGCTTGAACCTGGGATTTTGGAGCCTCAGGCATGAGAGTCTCTTTGCATAACCATTATGCTATCTACCCTTGCCCACACAATCTTTTCTTACTATTTTTAAAGATTTTTAAAAATTTCTTGTTTATTTATTATTGGATAGAAACAGAGATAAATTGAGAGGGGAAAGGCAGATAGAAAGGGAGAGAGACATGGGGGTCAGGCAGTAGCACAGTGGGTTAAGTGCACATGGCGCAAAGCGCAAGGAGCAACATAAAGATCCTAGTTCAAACCCCCGGCTCCCCACCTGCAGGGAGGTTGCTTCACAGGCGGTGAAACAGGTCTGCAGGTGTCTATCTTTCTCTCCTCCTCTCTGTTTTCCCCTCCTCTCTCCATTTCTCTCTTTCCTATCCAACAACAATGACATCAACAACAATAATAACCATAATGATAAAACAACGAGGGCAACAAAAGGAAAAAAATAGCCTCCAGGAGCAGTGGATTTGTGGTGGTTCAGCCCTAGCAATAACCCTGGAGGCACGAAGGAAAAAAAACAGGGAGAGAGACCTGCAGCACTGCTTCACCATTAGTGGTTTCTCCCTGTAGGTGGGAACAGGAGGCTTGAACCCGAGTCTAGTCCTTGTGCACTGGAATGTGTGCCACTCACTACCTGCCCCTTTACTTCTTTTTTTTTCTCTCAGGGTTATTGCTGGGGCTTGGGACCTGCATCACGATTCCACTGCTCCTAGAGGACACTTCCCCCCCCCCTTTTGTTGCCCTTGTTGTTTTATCCTTGTTGTGGTTATTATTACTGCTATTGATGTTGTTGCTCTTGGATAGGACAGAGAGAAATAGAGGAAGGGAAGACAGAGAGGGGGAGAGAAAGACAGACGCCTGCAGACCTGCTTCACCGCCTGTGAAGTGACCCCCCTGAAGGTGGGGAGCTGGGGGCATGAGAGTTTGTTTGCATAACCATTATGCTATCTACCCCTGCCCTAAATTTTTATTTATAAAATAGAAATATTGACAAAACTACAGGTTAAGAGGGGTACATTTCCACACAATTCCTACCATCAGAACTCTGCCCCCTCCCCTGATAGCTTTCCTATTCTTTATCCTTCTGGGAGCATGGACCCAGGATCATTATGGGGTGAAGAAGGTGGAAGGTCTGGCTTCTGTAATTGCTTCCCCGCTGAACATGGGCATTGGCAGATCAATCCATACTCCCAGCCTGTCTCTCTCATTCCCTAGTGGGACAGGGCTCTTTGAACCAGATTTTACAATGGTGAAATGTACACTGTGCACCACCACTTGGCTCCAACCAACTCCCATAGTTTTTTTACACACACACACACACGCACACACACACACACACACACACACACGCTCACACACACTCTCACACACACACTCACACACACACACACTCATACACACTCACTCACACACACACACTCATACACACACTCATACACACACACACACACACACTCATACACACACACACTCACACACACACTCATACACACACACACTCACACACACACTCATACACACACACTCATACACACACAGTCACACACACACACTCACACACTCATACACTCACACACACTCACACACTCATACACACACTCACACTCACACACACACTCATACACACACACATACACACACTCATACACACACACTCACACTCTCTCACACACACACACACACACACCACAGCATCAAAGTTTCCACCAGTGCAGTGGGGCCAGGCTTGAACTTGGGTCACTTATATGGTAAGGCAGCACACTCTCCAAACTATCCAAGTAAGCTGTTCATTTTTTAAAATTTTTTTATTAATTTTATTTTTGAGAGAGATGTAGAGAGAGACACACAGAGAAACACCAGAGCACTGCTCAACTCTGGTTTATGGTGATGCAGGGGATTGAACCTGGGATTTAGGAGCCTCAGGCATGAGAGTCTGTTTGTATAACCATTATGCTGTCTCCCCTGCCCTAAGGTTTGTTTGTTTGAGATTTTATTTATTTATTTATTTTAACCAGAGCACTGCTGAACTCTGGCTTATGGCGGTGTGGGGGATTGAACCTGGGACTTGAAAGCCTCAGGCATGAAAGTCTCTTTGCATAACCATTATGTGATATCCCCACCCTTCAAGTAAACTGTTCTGTTCCTCCACCCACCTCACTACCCCAACACAGTCTTTTTTTTTTTTTTTTTTTGCTTCCAGGGTTATTGCTGGGGCTCGGTGCCTGCACTACAAATCCACTGCTCCTGGAGGCCATTTTTTTCCATTTTGTTGCCCTTGTTGTCATTATTATTGTTGTCAATGTTGTTGTTATTGTTGGCTAGGACAGAGAGAGGAGGAGAGGCAGAGAGGGAAAGAGAAAAGACACCTGTGAAGTGACCCCCCCTGCAAGTGGGAGCCTGGGCTCGAACTGGGTTTTTTTTTTTTTTTTTTAACCAGAGCACTGTTCAGCTCTGGTTTATGGTGGGGCATGGGATTGAACCAGGGACCTTAGAGCCTCAGGCATGAAGAGTCTGTTTGCATAACCTTTATGCTATCTACCCTCCACCCCGAACCGGGATTTTTATGCCTGTCCTTGAGCTTTGGGCCATGTGCGCTTAACCAGCTGTGCTACCGCCCAACAAACCTCCCCCCATTTTTAAAAAAGATTATTTATTTAGGAAGAATGAGAGAGAAAGAGATCATTCTGGTACATGTGCTGCCAGGGATTGAATTTGGGACCTCATGCTTGAAAGTCCAATGCTTTATCTACTGCGCCACCTCCCAGGCCACAGTCTTTAAATTAAAATTTAATAATTTATTATTATTATTATTATTACCAAAGCACTGCTCAACTCTGCCTTATGGTGGTCCTGGGAGTTGAACCTAGGATCTTTAAGTCAGGCATGAGAGTATTTTTTATAACCATTATGCCATCTTCTCGATCCTCCAATACAGTTTTTAAGAGATTTGTTTATTATGAAAGGTAGGATGAGGAGAGAATACTCGAACATTAGTCAGCTGGGCATATGCTGGTGGTGCGGTCCTTACTGGCACCAGACCCCTTCTACACAGATGCAGCTGGGATCCGTCCCGGTGCCGCCCGCACTGTCCTCGCTGGGGTCACCATGTGCTGTGCACAGGCTGTGGGCGCCCCTGTGCGCCCATCCTGGGGTGACTGGGTCAGGGGTCCGGGGACAGTGCCCTCCGGGCACACGGGGCCCGAGGCCACGCCGGCCGCACTGTCACTCCCTCACGGACCGTGTCCGGCTTTGGGGGGCTCTGGGGACAGTGTGTCTGTCACAAGGAGGTCCGCGAGGTGCTCAGTGCAGACCGGCCGCAGCCGCCAGGAGGAGGGGACAACCTGC
The DNA here is from genome assembly GCF_950295315.1 of Erinaceus europaeus. Lineage (NCBI taxonomy): Eukaryota > Metazoa > Chordata > Mammalia > Eulipotyphla > Erinaceidae > Erinaceus > Erinaceus europaeus. Next base: position 600,774 of record NC_080167.1, on the reverse strand, counting down.
TCCCAGGGGCGGGCTCGCCACAAGCCCCGCCCACACGGATTACCGAAAGCCCCGCCCACGGGGAGGTCACGCCCTCAAGACATCCCGCCCCGCACTGCGCCTGCGCGGCGTCTCAGGCTCTGGGCCCCGGCGGCCTCGGGTCTTTTGTTTCCTCGCCGGAGCCGGGTCGGAGCTGGGTCAGTACGCAGTTGAAACCGGTTCGGAACGCAGACGGAGCTCCCCTCACAGCCGGGTCGGAGCCCCCTCACAGCCGGGCCGGAACCCCCTCACAGCCGGGCCGGAACCCCCTCACAGCCGGGCCGGAACCCCCTCACAGCCGGGCCGGAGCCCCTCTCACAGCCGGGCCGGAGCCCCCTCACAGCCGGGCCGGAGCCCCTCTCACAGCCGGGCCGGAGCCCCCTCACAGCCGGGCCGGAGCCCCTCTCACAGCCGGGCCGGAACCCCCTCACAGCCGGGCCGGAGCCCCTCTCACAGCCGGGCCGGAGCCCCCTCACAGCCGGGCCGGAGCCCCTCTCACAGCCGGGCCGGAACCCCCTCACAGCCGGGCCGGAGCCCCTCTCACAGCCGGGTCGGAGCCCCTCTCACAGCCGGGCCGGAGCCCCTCTCACAGCCGGGCCGGAGTCCCTCACAGCCGGGCCGGAGCCCCTCACAGCCGGGCCGGAGCCCCTCACAGCCGGGCCGGAGCCTCTCTCACAGCCGGGCCGGAGCCCCTCTCACAACCGGGCCGGAACCCCCTCACAGCCGGGCCGGAGCCCCCCTCACAGCCGGGCCGGAGCCCCTCACAGCCGGGCCGGAGCCCCTCACAGCCGGGCCGGAGCCCCTCACAGCCGGGCCGGAGCCCCCTCACAGCCGGGCCGGAGCCCCTCTCACAGCCGGGCCGGAGCCCCTCTCACAACCGGGCCGGAACCCCCTCACAGCCGGGCCGGAGCCCCCCTCACAGCCGGGCCGGAGCCCCTCTCACAGCCGGGCCGGAGCCCCTCTCACAGCCGGGCCGGAACCCCTCTCACAGCCGGGCCGGAGCCCCTCTCACAGCCGGGCCGGAACCCCCTCACAGCCGGGCCGGAGCCCCTCTCACAGCCGGGCCGGAACCCCCTCACAGCCGGGCCGGAGCCCCTCTCACAGCCGGGCCGGAACCCCTCTCACAGCCGGGCCGGAGCCACCCTCACAGCCGGGCCGGAGCCACCCTCACAGCCGGGCCGGAGCCCCTCTCACAGCCGGGCCGGAGCCACCCTCACAGCCGGGCCGGAACCCCTCTCACAGCCGGGCCGGAGTCCCCCTCACAGCCGGGCCGGAGTCCCCCTCACAGCCGGGCCGGAGCCCCTCTCACAGCCGGGCCGGAGCCCCCCTCACAGCCGGGCCGGAGTCCCCCTCACAGCCGGGCCGGAGCCCCTCTCACAGCCGGGCCGGAGTCCCCCTCACAGCCGGGCCGGAGTCCCCCTCACAGCCGGGCCGGAGCCCCTCTCACAGCCGGCGGAGCCTGGTGGGTCGGGCTGACCGGTTCGCAGCATCGGGCCGCCCGTCATGCGCTGGGGCTGAGCCACCATGGAGCCGCGCGGCGGCCTGGAGACCGTGGGCAAGTTCGAGTTCTCGCGCAAGGACCTCATCGGCCACGGCGCCTTCGCGGTGGTCTTCAAGGGGCGCCACCGCGAGGTGAGGGCAAAGGGGCGCAGCGGGCGGGCTGGGCCCGGGCACCCCACGGGACGCCCCGGGTGGGCAGGACCGGGTGGGGCCTGATCCAGACTCGACACCCTGGGCGGGGTCCCCGGGGCCCAGTCGCCCCTGCAGACGTGCACTTGGCTTTTCAGAAACACGACCTGGAGGTCGCTGTCAAGTGTATCAACAAGAAGAGCCTGGCCAAGTCCCAGACGCTGCTGGGCAAGGAGATCAAGATCCTCAAGGTGAGGGGTGGAGAGGGGCTAGAGGAGGGGACCTGGGGGGCAGGAGGGGGCACCTGGGGGTCTGGGAGGGGGGAGGAGGGGAGAGCATGGGGGGCCACGGGAGGGGGGGGCGGCGGCCCTGGGGGTCGCGGGGGGGGGGGGGGGGGCGGAAGAGAGGATCTAGGGGGTCACAGGGTGGCGGAGGGGAGGGCTTGGGGGCAGCAGGGGCCAGGGACACCCGTGGGCACGCAGGACTGGCTTTGTGTTCTAGGAGCTGAAACATGAAAACATCGTGGCCCTGTATGACTTCCAGGTAGGGCTCTGCTGGGGAGCTTCTGGGCTGGGGGCAGGCATGGAGGGCGGGCTGGCTGGCCAGCTCTCACGTGGCTGGCAGGGAGTCTGACCCAGTGGCCCTGACCTGGCTGCTGTCCCCGCTGCCTGGCCCACCTGTCTGGCTGGCCTGTTTGTTGACACAGCTCCTGTGGTGGCTTGGTGAGGTGGCCAGCCCTCCCTGCCTGGGGGTGGAGGAGGGAGGGACGAGATTCCTTCCTGCTCAGGGGCTGACTGGGGGTGCTGCCGTGAACCCTTAGGGCTCTGGATCCCACCTCGGTAGAGGTCCGGGCCCCATGAGCACAGCTTGGGGACAGGAACCCCAGGCGCCAGGCTGGGCAGCCTGCCCGTCAAAGTGCTGACTAATGGTTTTGAAACCTGTTTACTGAGGCTTGGCCGAGGGAGGGGAAGCCCTGCCTGTGTTTTGGTGGCCTCTTCCCTCCCCATGCTGAGCTGGGCGGTGGCTTTGGAGACTGGCATGACACATGGTAACGTGGGGAGGGTTCTGTCCAGTGTGCTAGAGTACCGGCAAGCCCCAGGGGAGAAGCAGTGTCCCTGCCCGCCCTCCACCTCCCTCACACTCCACTGTCCTCATCCAGCTGTGCCACACCTGGCTGTGGGCAGTGCCACATCCTGCTGTGGCTCTCTTCACGGAGGAAGTGTTTCAGGCAGGCCACCTTGTTTCCTCAGACACGGGAACGTGGCTTTTAGATCTAAGAGACTGGATTTGGTCATGGACAAAATGAAGCAGGAGAGAAGGTCTCTCCTGTTCTTGTTCCTGTCCAGGTAGAGCTATGCTGCAGAGGACCTGCCTGGCTCCTCCTGAGTGTCTGGGGACAGTCCTTTGCACAGCAGAGGTGCCCCTGCTGCCTGTTGCCTCCGAGCTTCTCTGCAGAGAAGGTTCCCTGCTACTCCCCCTGCCTGTGAGAACTTGCACCCCTCTTCTGGAAATTCACCTCTCACCCCTCCCCCCTCCCTCAGAGTTTGGTACCTCAGCTTAGTGGCCAGCCTGGCTCGGCTACCTGACCCTGCAGAGCACAGGCAAGTGTCTGAGACTCCTCATACTCTGAGAGAGGATTGTGGACTTGTGTGATAGAAGGGGTCTGTGAGCGCCGCAAGTCTATGCTACTGGCACCCCAGTGCGTAGATGCTCCCTGCTTCAGGCTGGATGCGAGTTAGTGGTTCTGGGACTTGCTGCCAGTGTGGCTCCTCTTCCTCCACCCTGAGCAGCATGAATTTCTGGAAGGAGCCATCCTGGGGCAGGGATGTGTGTTTGGTTTGGGGCAGGTGCCAAGCTGTGGTCCTCAGAGGCCACTCTTTGGACATTTGGACCAGGAGGTCATGGCCGTCTTCCTGTCTGGGAGCTGAGAGCCGGGAAGTTGGCCTCTGCTGTTAGCGCCTGTGCGTGGGTGTGATGCTACAACTGACCCCTGACCAAGCAGGACTAAACTTGGGTTGTTCAGTGGACTCTCCTCAGTCAGTGCTTCAGTCAGCTACCAGGCCTGTGGGCAGAGGGCTGCAGCCTTGCCTTGGCATCCTGCTTTGGAAGCTGGGTCTATGTCACCATGCCTCCCCCTGAGTTGTTCTGGGGTTACCCACCCCAGGTATGTGTCCAGCTTCTTATGAGACTAGATGGTGTAGTGGTCAAGGGCTGGGCCCTGTTGCACCTGATTGGGGAGGGCATCAGTGTCACCTAGACTCCAGTACACCTTCCTGTTGGGGGTAGGCTTGCAGTTAGGGTGAGCCCTTTCTGCGAGCTAAGCCCATGCATGTAGCTGATAAATGCAGTGTGGATGCCATTGTGATCTGTAGGTGCTGTTTACATGTAAAGGAGGCTCCTGGCATGCTGCAAGCGAGCACATCAGGCAAGGGTGGGATGTGGTCTCTGTGCTGTGGATCTGACACCCAGACTTGTGGGTGGTGGCTGGAGCACTAGGCCTGTCTCTGGGGACCACAGGATGGGCTCTGGTCCGACTGCAGTGTGTGAGATTGTGGGGTGGCCCTGTTCATCCCAGCTTCCTGTGCACCTTGGGAGAAGCAGCTGGGTGGCCACACCCTCCCTGGGCCAGCACCTCGTCCGGCAGGTACCCAGGCTGCTCTGACTCAACCCAGCCTCGGACAGCCTGATCCTGGAATTAGCAAAGTTCTTTTAGGACAGTGTGTGTCCTGGGCCTTGTTGGTCCCAGTCTCTTATTCTGCTGCCCACCTGGGTTCTGGGTGGGCCTGGGCTCCTCTTTTCCCAGGGTGCTGGTCCCAGGACTCCTTTCTGCTTGGTACAGTGTGATTCCCTGCTGTGTGCAAGGCCCTGGCTTGGAGACCCAGCTCCCTATGGGAGCACCATGGTAGGGGGCTTCTTGGGTGGAGTGGCAGCACTGTAGTGTTTCTCAGTCTCTGTCGCATTTTGTCTGTATCTCTGGAGGAGGGGCTGGCTGGGAGTCCGCCTGGAAGCATCATCAGGAACAGAAGTCATGCTTTGTGTCTCAGAAGTCTGGGGTCTAAGGTGCAGACAACGTTGGGTGTGGGTGACCCAGGCTAGGGTCATGGGACTTGGTAGCCCTCAGAGTCACTGGTCTCCCCAGGGGGCCCTTAGCTTTGGAGTCTGTGGGCCATGTATCCTATGATGGTGTCACAAGGGGGCTCTGTCCCTGGGACAGGAGTGTGGTCTCAGCTCAGGACACTTGACCTGTGTGTGCCCCACTGTGCATTGGCTGGGGCCTCAAACTAACACATGAGCTCCCCCACCCCACCAGTCCCCAGGGAGCTCTACCTGGCTCCCCCTTCCAGCTCCACCTGTATGAACTGGGTCAGAAGCTCCGCCCACTGGCCTGGCCCAGCTCAGCAGCGGGAGTGGGTGGCTGTGATCCTCTTAAGGCAAGCACCTTAGCGCTGGGCAGGCAACCTCCTACGTGCCTGGGCACCCGTGCCAGGCTTGCTGCACCAGCTGTTTCCTGCCTGTCTGTGTGAGATACAGGTGGGGACTTTCACCGTTTCCATGGATCAGGATTCATGTGCCCCCACAGACAGGTGTTGGGGAATCTTGATGCCAGCCTGGGTATGTGACTACCTCACACTCCTGGGAAGCAGCCCATATCCTGTCAGGTTTCTGTGTTGAGTCCCCTGCTCACTTCTCAGTCCTGGTAGAACCATGGAGAAGGAGCCCAGGCACCCTGGGAAGAGGGGACATTGGAGCTGGCCTACAGAGAGGGCTAAGGGCCTGGGGGTGTCTTGCAGCAGGATCTGGGGGCGGGGTTAACCACGTGGTGATGTGTCAGCTTCCGTGGTGGGGAACTTGGCCAGGATGGACACTACTGGTCACACCCAGCCGGCCAGGCTTGGTCTCAGGAGTGTGTAAGCACGTCACTGTCCAGCTGTCCTGACAGGCTCTTTGTTCTGGGGTGTCTGATCCTCATTGCTCTCCTGACTCCTGTCCCCCCCACACACACACACACTCATCCATCCTTAGGCCAGACCTAGTGGCAGTTCGTCTCCAGCTGCCTCGGGGCACAGTGACTTCCTGCCAAATGCTGTTTGTGCCTCACAGGGGACCTAGCATGATGAGCACATGGGCTGGTCTTGCTGTCCTCCAGGGCAGAGCTGCCCTGCAGCCACACAGAGGGAGCACTGTGGGTCACAGGTGTCTGCAAACCTGCTTCTGCCCCTGCCAGCCCTGGCCTGGGGCCCCACAGGGCTGCCCCTCAGCTGGGAAAGTGCCAGGCCTCACAGGACAGCTTAACCTGGTTTCTTGGACCTCAGTTTCCCCACTTTGCCACCGTGAGCGGGGATGGCCATGAGGCTCTGCTGGAAGCTGGCCTGGTGGTACTACCCAAGAGGCTGTCAGTGCTTTGAGCCAAGTCAGCCATGGAGACAGAGGCCCTCACCCTGGGCAGGTGCCCCCTCAGGCCAATGAGCTCCCGGGAACCTGGGTGCCTTCCCCTCACTGCTCCTTCTGTTCTGCAGGAAATGGCTAATTCTGTCTACCTGGTCATGGAGGTAAGTCCCACCCAAGGACCATCATGCAGGGGTAGGGTCTAGCAGCTTAGGGCCATGGTAGGTGCCTGGGGGTAGCAGAGGCTCATTCTCTACTGACGGGGCACTGGTGTCTTACAGTACTGCAATGGCGGGGACCTGGCTGACTACCTGCACAGTGAGTGACCCCAACCCTGTCCCCACTCAGGGACCCTGTGCTATGAGAGGCTAGGCTTTACTGGGGCCCACCTGCCTCACCTATGTGAAGGGCAGGCTCCTCTCGGTGACCCCACCCACAGCATCCCCCTGCTAGCCAGTCTGGGTAGGTACCTGCCATCCTCATTGACTGAGGCCTGGGTGTGGAGAGTGGCATGCTGGCTATGTTGGGTGGCCTGGCTCCAGGGGCAGTGCCAGAGGTGTAGCAGCCTGTGCCCTGTACCCTGCAGCCATGCGCACGTTGAGCGAGGACACCATCAGGCTGTTCCTGCAGCAGATCGTGGGCGCCATGCGGCTGCTACACAGCAAGGGCATCATCCACCGTGACCTGAAACCACAGAACATCCTGCTGTCCAACCCCGGTGGCCGCCGTGCCAACCCCAACAATATCCGTGTGAAGATCGGTGAGGCCGCTGGCATGGTATTCAGGCTGTGGGGGTGCTGGCTGGCTGTCCTCCTTTATCACATGGGTTTTTCTCTGCAGCCGACTTTGGTTTCGCCCGATACTTGCAGAGCAACATGATGGCTGCCACACTCTGTGGCTCCCCCATGTACATGGTAGGTGGTGCCCTACCCCAAGCCTCACCTTGGTGTTTATACCCACCTGGCAGGTGTCTGGGGGTGGTGTGCACCCTCCCTGGCTGGGCCCTGCTTGTGTTCTTGGGAAGCACAGACTTGGGTCTGTCCACAGGCTCCTGAGGTCATTATGTCCCAGCACTACGATGGGAAAGCGGATCTGTGGAGCATTGGCACCATCGTGTACCAGTGCCTGACGGGGAAGGCGCCCTTCCAGGTGAGCGAGGAGTCTGTCTGCTCTGGCTTGCCCTTCTTGCTGAATCTCCTGGCCTTGCTGGCTCCTGCTGTGACACAGCCAAGAATCCTGGCTGCTGTCCTGCACCCAGGTTCTGGGCTGTGCCCCACATTTGGGAGGTAGGCTCTCTGTTTGGACAGGCCCATGGCTACCAGCCCCCCTGCTTCTGTAGGATGTCTTAATAGTGTCTGAACAGCACAGCACATGTTGCCCATGGGGCAAGCCAGACCCATTCTGGGCACTCTGAGGGGCTGGGGTGCTTTCCACTTAAGAAATAAGACTCAGGATCGGGCGGTAGTGCAGCAGGTTAAGCCAGGTGGCGCAAAGCGCAAGGATTGGCGTAAGGACCCTGGTTCAAGCCTCTGGCTCCCCACCTGTACGGAGGTCGCTTCACTCCCCCTCTCTGTCTCCCCATCTCTCGATTTCTTTCTGTCCTGTCCAGCAACAATAGCAGTGTCAACAATAATGACAACGACAAGGGTAACAAAAGGGGGAAAAATGGTCTCTAGGAGCAGTGGATGCCTGGTGCAGGCACTGAGCCCCAGCAATAACCCTGGAGGCAAGAAAAGAAAAGTAGATTGTCAGGCTGGGTGGTAGCACAGCTGGTTAAGCCAACACATTACAGTGCACAGGACCTAGGTTCAAACCCCTACCCCATCCCTACTTGCAGGGCGAAGGCTTCACAAGTGGTCTGTCTCTCTTCCCCTTTAGCTCCTCTTCCCCTTCCATTTCTATCTCTATCCAGTAATAATTAAAATTTAAAAAAAGAAAAAGCAGTACTGTCACATCACAGCCTAGGAGGCCCCACATAAGCCCCCAGAGTAGGAAGGAGACCCTGTCCTCTGACCTGGGTAGGGGCAGGAACCTGTCCTGAGGCCACTGGCTGCAGGAGGCATGAGGGGCACAGGGTGTTTGCACATGTGTTTGTTGGGCTGAGGGGTGCTGGTTGGGCAGGGGTGGAGGCCCTGGAGTAGCCCCGGTGACTGAGCAGGGAACTAACTCATCGTTGTCCCCACTAGGCCAGCAGTCCCCAGGACCTCCGCCTCTTCTATGAGAAGAACAAGACACTGGTGCCCACGTGAGTGTCCTCTTTTCCGTGCCCTTTGCCTATCCCCTGGCCAACGGGACCCCGCTCAGTGTGTCCCTCTGTCACCAGCATCCCCCGGGAGACCTCAGCCCCACTGCGACAGCTGCTTCTGTCTTTACTCCAGCGCAACCACAGGGACCGCATGGACTTCGGTGAGTTCTCCTGACCCCCAGAGAGCCCCGCAGCTGTACTCCTGCCAGCCCTGGCCATGGCCAGCTGCTGGTCTGCAGCAGTATAGACTGAAAGGCCCTGTTCAGTTAGTGTTCCAGCCCCCTCCAGTGCTACCACCTGCACGGCTCTTCTGTGCCTGGCAACATGCCAGGTGCAGCTCAGGCCCCATAGGAAGGCTGGGCGGGGTGGGGCGACCTGCACTCTAGGACTCAGCAGCTGGGCCCTTCCTCACGCTTTGCCCTTTTCCCCCTGCAGATGAGTTCTTCCATCACCCTTTTCTGGACGCCAGTGCTGCAGTGAAGAAGTGTGAGTCCCAGGGGGTCCCTAGAGGGGTGCTGCAGGGCCCTGATGGGTGGGAGCTGCATGGGATGCTGATGCTGGCCCTCCGCAGCCCCACCAGTGCCTGTACCCTCCTACCCAAGCTCGGGGTCTGGCAGCAGCTCCAGCAGCAGCTCCACCTCGCACTTGGCCTCCCCACCGGTGAGTACCCCTGAGCCAGCTCCTGAGACAGGGCGCTGTAGCTGCTGGGAAGGGCCCAGCTGATGCCCCACAGTCCCTGTCCTGGAGTCCTTGGCACTGGCATGCAGCCACGGGCACTGCACAGGCCTCGGAAGGTCCTCTGGGCATGTGTGGGAGGTTGGGTCCCCAGCCTGTGATGGGCCTGCTAGGATGCAGTGTCCACCCCACTCAGGCCTATGCAGGAAGAGGTGGGAGGGGCCCCCAAAGATGAGTCTTCTGGGAACTCTACCCCGACCCCAGGGTGGCCAGGCCTAGTGTGAGGGAGCCTCTTGGTAGGTAGGAGGGGAGGCTAGCTTCGGGAGTGGTCACCAAGCCGATGTCCTGGCCCTAGTCCTTGGGTGACATGCAGCAGCTGCAGAAGACACTCATATCCCCGGCCGAGGCCGCTGGCTTCCTGCAGGGCTCCCGTGACTCAGGTGGCAGCAGCAAGGACTCTTGTGACACAGACGACTTCGTCATGGTCCCCGCCCAGTTTGCAGGTCAGGACTGTGGGTGGAGGGACACGGTGGGCCTGACTATGGCCTAGGGCAGCTCCAACTGAATGCACTGCTCAGGCCCAGCTGGGCCAGCGTCAAAGCCAGGTCCCACGGGTCAGTGTGCCACTTGCCTGCGCTTCTTGGGCTGAGGTGGGTAGCCAGACCCCCAGCTGGGAGCTATGGTGGCCTGAACAGGAGGGGAAAGCAAAGACCATGGTGTGAGAGGAGGTCCAGGTCAGCCTAACTGTCCCATCACAGGTGATCTGGTGGCCGAGGTAGCCGGGTCCCGTCCCCCCCCAGACAGCCTGATGTGCAGTGGGTAAGTGAGGGGAAGCCGGGGCCCCCCATCTGGGCTGAGCTGGTTGTGCCCAGGCCTGAACCCACAGCATTGTCTGCCCCGTGCCTGCCTTCAGGAGCTCGCTGGTGGCCTCAGCAGGCCTGGAGAGTCACGGCCAGACCCCGTCTCCGTCCCCACCCTGTAGCAGCTCGCCCAGCCCCTCGGGGTGAGTTGCCAAGGAACCGTCCCTAATCAGGTGGGGACACAGGTGGATGGGTGGTGAGGGGAGCCGGCCAGGCCTGGATTGACACTCCTGCAGGCTGCCTGGAATGCAGGTGTGTGGCTGATGCGGAGGGAGTCCTGGACCAGGGCTGCCTGTGTCCCTGATCTTCACATCCTGTGGGCGCCTTTCCCACAGCAGGTGCGGGGCCTCGGTTCCCATCCCTGTCCCCACGCAGCTGCACAACTACCAGCGCATTGAGCAGAACCTCCAGTCGCCTGCCCACTGCCAGACATCCCGGTGAGCACAACTCTTGGTACCAGAGCCCCGCCCCTCCCCCCAGGGACTGTGCAGAGGACTACAGGTCCGGGCAGAGCACTGTCCCTTGCTAGGGCAGCCGGTGGTGGCAGTGGGTGCCCACAGTGTTGTCGGGTAGACTTGACAGAAGTAAGAGGGTCACCAGGAGGTCCAAGGGTCTGTCCCCCTGTGCCTTGGGCTCCCCGTCTGCAGCACCCCAGAAGCCTCCCTCACTCTGCTTACCTGGCCACTCTCCAGGTCCTCCACTGTCCGCAGGTCAGGCAGTGCCAGCCCCCTGGGCTTCACACGGGCCAGCCTGTCACCCCCAACCCACGTCGAGCATGGAGCAGCCCTGGCCAGGAAGCTGTCCCTGGGTGGGGGCAGACCCTACACACCCTCCCCACAAGGTGAGCTCTGCAATGAGCAGGCTGGGCCCATGGCTTCCTGTTCAGATACTGACCCTGCCCCTCTCCCCCAAGTTGGAACCATCCCTGAGCGGCCAGGCTGGAGCAGGGTGCCCTCCCCCCAGGGGGCTGAGATTCGGGCTGGCCGGTCCCCACGCTCAGGTAGGAGTGCTTAGTTCTGTGGTTGGGTGGGGAGTGGGACCCTTCCTGTTCTTCCTGCCCTCGGAGAGAGCTCCTGGGTGTGGGGGTGACCAGGCTGGTCTCACCAGGCTCCTCAGTGCCGGAGCACTCTTCCCACCTCACTGGGCTGGGCAGCCGCCTGCACAGCGCCCCCAACCTGTCAGACCTGCACGTCATCCGCCCCAAGCTGCCCAAGCCCCCGACGGACCCACTGGGGTTGACCTTCAGCCCGCCCCCAGCCAGCCCACCCCAGCTGGCCCCCGGGCTGCCACCCTGCCGGCCCCTGCGTGGCTCACCTAAGCTGCCCGACTTCCTTCAGCGGAACCCCTTGCCCCCCATTCTGGGCTCCCCCACCAAGGTATCAGCCCCACCCTGCCGCCAAGACTGGCTTTTTCTGGGGGTCTGGAGGTCTCCAAATGGGGAGGGAGGTCAGAGAATCCAGCATCCAGGGCCACCTTGTGCTGGCTGAATGGGGCTTAGTAAACACCCACTGTAGAGCCAAACTGGCACCTCGTGTGTGAGCATGTGAAGGGTGGGAGGCGCTGCGTGTGGGAAACCTTCGAGTCTACTGGGCTGGTGTGGGGAGACGCTGAGTATCCACTGGCCCCAATGTGGCCTTGCTCCCTGCCTTCTAGGCTGTGTCTACTCTGGACTTCCCCAAGACCCCTAGCTCCCAGAATCTGCTAACACTGCTGGCCCGGCAAGGTGTGGTTGTGACCCCGCCACGCAACCGCACGCTACCGGACCTGTCGGAGGCTGGGCCCCTGCATGGGCAGCCTCTGGGCCCTGGGCTGCGGCTGCCTGAGGACGCCAAGAGCCCCTTCGGCAGGTGAGGGACTGGGGCTGGGGCAGGACTCTGGGCCCTGGTCTTGGCCTGGTGCTCAGGACCAGCCCTCCTCTTCCTACAGGTCATTCAGCACTGGCCGCCTCACAGACCTGCTCCTCAAGGCTGCCTTTGGCACTCAGGCCCCTGACTCCGGCAGCACTGACAGCCTGCAGGAGCGGCCCATGGATGTCGGTGCGTGGGGACTGGTGGGGGCAGGGGCACTGGGCCTTGAACCTGCGGCACTGAACCCCACTTGCTCCTCTAGCACCCTCAGCTGGCTTTGGCGGAAGCCTGCACCCAGGAGCTCGGGCTGGGGGAGCCAGCAGTCCTGCTCCTGTGGTGTTCACCGTGGGCTCACCCCCAAGTGGGACCACACCGCCCCAGGGTCCCCGCACCAGGATGTTCTCAGGTAAGGCCCTCTGGCCAGCAGGACTGCACCCCTATCTCAAAGTCTGGGGCTCGACAGCTCTAGCCCTGCACATCAGCTGCTTCCCCTGGGGCTGCTCAGGGTGGGTGATAGGAGGGACTGGGGAGTCAGGAGATCCGTGTCCTCCTGCTTCCTTTTCGTCTCACTTAAGGTAGAGATAGGGAGAAATGGGCAGAGTGAGCACACTAAAGCTTGCTTCAAGGCAGCGAGGGCCAGGCCTGAATTGGGGTCACGCACGTGGTGCAGGAGCGGTTTTGCTGGCTCTGTCTAAGCTTTGACTAGTGGGGAGCATGCACAGTGCCCCCTCCCCACTGATTGCCCTGTCCCCACAGTGGGCTCCTCCAGTTCCCTCAGCTCCGCTGGCTCCTCTTCCGCTCGCCATCTGGTGCCCGCTGAGGCTCCACCCGAGCTTCCCATCCCTGGCCATTGCTGCAGCTTCGCCGACCCCCTCACCGTCAACCTGGAGGGTGCTGTGACTTTCGAGGCGCCCGACCTCCCTGAAGAGACGCTTATGGAGGTGAGGTGCCATGTGGTGCGTGTTGTCTTTGTGGGTGGGTTCTAGGTGCCCGTCGCCGCCCTGTCCCACTCACGGCCTATCTTGCAGCAAGAGCACACGGAGATCCTGCACAGCCTGCGCTTCACGCTCGTCTTTGCTGAACACATCCTGGAGATGGCAGCCCTGAAGGGCAGCGCCAGTGAGGCGGCTGGGGGCCCTGAGTTCCAGCTGCAGGAGAGTGTGGTGGCCGACCAGATCAGCCTGCTGAGCCGAGAGTGGGGGTGTGTATAGGGTGGCAGGGGGTGGGGCTGGGCGTGGGCACCCCACTGACACTCTGGCCCCCAGCTTCGCGGAGCAGTTGGTGCTGTACCTGAAGGTGGCTGAGCTGCTGTCTGCGGGCCTGCAGACGGCCATCGAGCAGATCCGGGCCGGCAAGCTCTGCCTGTCATCCACCGTCAAGCAAGGTGAGTTTGGGGCCAGCAGCTGGGTATGGGGTAGGGGTGCGGGGCCCAGGTCTAAGGCACTGTCCTGCAGTGGTGCGGGAGCTGAACGAGCTGTACAAGGCCAGCGTGGTGTCCTGCGAAGGCCTGAGCCTGCGGCTGCAGCGCTTCTTCATGGACAAGCACCGGCTGCTAGACCGGATCCAGAGTGTCACCGCTGAGAAACTCATCTTCAGCCACGCCGTGCAGATGGTGCGGGGCATAGGGCAGGTGGGCAGTGGGTGAGCGACATGCCTTTGCGGGTTTGAGCCAGGCCAAGCCATGGCTTCTCCTGACCAGGTGCAGTCGGCTGCCCTGGACGAGATGTTCCACCGCAGGGAGGACTGTGTCCAGCGCTACCACAAGGCCCTGCTGCTTCTGGAGGGGCTGCAGCACATCCTCACAGACCAGGCGGACGTGGAGAGCATTGCCAAATGTGAGTGCAGGGATGGGGGGAGTGGAGAGCATCGACAGAAGTGAGTGCAGAGGGAGGTTCCCACCTCTCCCTGCCCTCACACCAACCCCACCCTCCCCTGCAGGCAAGCTGTGCATCGAGCGGAGGCTCTCAGCCTTATTGACCGGCATCTGTCCCTGACCTGGAGGCGTGTGGCGGGCCCTGAGGGACAAGCCCCCAGCCACATGGCCTTAGAACATCCACACATGACATGCCTAGACTCATCTGCAGCTCCCTGGGGGTCAGCTGCACCCCAGACTCAGCTTCTCCCTCAGCTGCCCATAGACAGGGGCTGTGCGCCTCCCCCATCCCTGCTGAGCCCAAGCCCAGGACATGCATGGCCCGGAGATAGCCATACACCTCAAGCCAAAGCCACTGGCCCTTCACAGGGCTCTGCTGGGAGAAGGCTTTCCTCCTGCCAGCTTGTGACTCACCCAGCACTTTATCTGGCCGAGCCTGGCCGCCGTGGCCACATGGGACACAAGGGAGCAGCCGCACTCAGCGTTTCCGAGTAGTGAGCGTGTGCCATGGACACCGAGTCTCACTTTCTCCTATGTGTCTTATTTTTCTGCAGATCTTCTTTTTTTTTAAAGAAGACGACTTAACAGGTGTTCAGGGTGTTTTTGTTGGGATGTGCGGGGCAGGACAGGGTTGTGGGTGTTGAGAAGAAAGGGAGGTGTACCTGTCATCACGTAGAGAGGCAGAGGCTGGGGCCACCCTGGAGCATGAGCAGGCCCTGCACTTCCTTAGCCTCACCACTGTTGGGGGGGGGGGTCTGTAGGGACACTCAGTTCCAACTGAGGACACTTCTGTCCCCAGGGGCAAGCACCTTTGTGAAATATGGGTGACGCTGCCCCCAGTATTGGACCTCCAGGAAGGAAGCCCTTTTTGATCATCCAGTGACTCTCCTGCCTCCACAGAACGTGCTCATATTTATTGCTTTATGGCCAACTGGAATTGTGGGGAACCCTGGGAGGCCTCCTGACCCCGAGTGAGCTGTGCCTCTGTGCCAGTGGGTGTGGGCCATCTGGGGCAGCCATCGGAATTCCATGTGGTTCCTTCCCTTCAAGATGAATTGTGTAATCAATTTAAGGAAATAAACTTTTGGAGTTGAGTGGTCTTCCTGTTGGTGGTCAACTCCAATGTCCCCTGCAGCAGCTCTCTGATGGGGCAGGAGGCTCAGTAAGAGCAGCGGCTGACTTCTGTCTGTCCGTCCCAGTGGGTCCAGGGGCTTGCATGGGGCAAGAAGGCCCAGGAGAGACACCTGCTTGTTCTCAGTGCTTAGGCACACCCAGGAATTCATGGCAGTGGACAGGGCCTCTGGCCTGCTGGCTGCTGGAGCCAAGGAGAGGTCTGCTCATGTCCCCGTTGTGCTGTGACAACATGCTGTGCTGTGAGAGCATTTCTCCAGTGATCAGCCATCTCTAGGTTTCAGATTTTGGTCTTTTTGCTTATTGATTTTTAAATACTTTATTTTTTTTTAACTTTACTTCATTTGATAGGACAGAGAAATTTAGAGGGAAGAGGTGTCATCAAAGTTCGGGGCGCCAGTATGCCAGGCTAGCTTTGCGGGCGGGAGACAGAGACCAGGGACACACAGCTGGGCAGAGAAGCAGTATTTCTTTATTCACGAGCAAACGGTTCAAAAAACTAATCTAATCTCCACAAGTTCTGTCCTGCATCTTTCTCCTCCGGCGGCAGCAGCTGTACGTAGGATGGGGGCAGGGAGAAGGGAGAAGCGTAAAAAGGCAAAGACTAAACTACAATCTCCCGGAGGCGGGGGGGGGGGGGGGGGTGGGGGGGGGTGGGGGGAGTGAGACCAAACCAATGTGAAGCATACCAACAATTCCCCCTTTTCTTTTTAACTAATTGACCGTAGTATCAGGAGTGTGGGGTGAACAGAAACCTATATGGTACAGGCATTTTCAAAAAAGAAACTGGCACAAACATGGAGGAACAAGTAAGCAAGCAACAAGAACCAGTATGATTCCAAGGGAAGATAGGGAAGGAGCCAGACACCTGCAGCCCTGTGTGCACTTAACCAAGTGCACCACTACCCGCTCCCCTTTATTTTTCCCCAGAGCACTACTTCAACTCTGACATGGTGGTATGGGGATTGGACCTGGCACCTCTGAGCCTCACACATGACAGTCTAACAGGGGCAGGGAGGGGGCTGGGTGGGTGCACTCAGTTGGGCTCACACATTACCATGTCCCCACTCTTCCCCTGTAGGGGCAAGGTGGTAAAACAGTTCTGCAGGTTTCTATCCCTCCCTCCCCCTCTCAATTTTTCTGTCCTAATGAAAAAGAACAACAAAAGAAAAAAGGTTGCTGGGAGCAGTGATCTTATTGTGCAGGCACTGAGCACCAGCAATAACCCTGGTGGCAGTAAAGAACATGGGGCTGGGTGGTGGTACACCTGGTTAAGTGCATGGTACAACACACAAGGACCTGGGTTTGAGTCCCTGGTCCCCACCTGCAGGGGGAAAGCTTTGTGAGTGGTGAAGCAGTGCTGTGTCTCCCTCGTCTCCCCTTCTATCTTGCTTTCTGGCTGTTTCTATCCAATAAACTTTTTTTTTTTTTAAATCACTATTTTTTGTATAGCCATTATACTATCTTCCCTTCCTGATTTCTAAGTCTTACTAGAATTTTCTTATTTTTGGGAGTCAGGCAGTAGCTCAGCGGGTTAAGCACATGTGGTGCAAAGTGCAAGGACAGGCATAAGGATCCGGTTCGAGCCCCCGGCTCCCCACCTGCAAGGGAGTCGCTTCACAGGCAGTGAAGCAGGTCTTTCCTCCTCTGTCTTCCCCTCTTCTCTCCATTTGTCCTATCCAACAATGACATCAATAACAATAAAAAAGGGGCAACAAAAGGGAAAATAAAAAAGGTAAATAAA
This sequence comes from Erinaceus europaeus, assembly GCF_950295315.1. Lineage (NCBI taxonomy): Eukaryota > Metazoa > Chordata > Mammalia > Eulipotyphla > Erinaceidae > Erinaceus > Erinaceus europaeus. Next base: position 584,366 of record NC_080167.1, on the reverse strand, counting down.
ATTTTTTAAACTAAAAAATAATTTCCTTTTTATGTATTTTTTTTTATTTATTGGAGACGGAAAAATTGAGAGAGAACATCTGCAGCAGTGTTTCACTACTAGTGAAGCTTCCTACAGGTGGAGCTCAGGGGCTTGAACCTGGGTCCCTGCACAGTATAATGAATGCACTTAACGAGGTGTGTTAGCACCTGGCTCCTTAGAATTTTCTGTCTTTTTTTAAAAAAATTTATTTTATTATGTTGCCTCTGGGCTTGGTGCCTGCACCACAATCCACTGCTCCTGAAGGCTATTTTTTCCCTTTTGTTGTCCTTGTTTTATCATTATGGTTATTGTTGATGTTGGATAGAACAGAGAGAAATAGAGGAGGGGAAGACAGAGAGAGAAAGATAGACCTGCAGACTTGCTTCAGCACCCTTGAAGCGACACCCCCTGCAGGTGGGGTGCCGGGGGCTCGGACTGGAATCCTTAGGACAGTCCTTGTGCAAGATAGACACCTGCAGACCTACTTCACCGCCTGTGAAGTGACTCCCCTACAGTTGGGGAGCCAGGGGCTCGAACCGGGATCCTTACACCGGTCTTTGCACTTTGCACCATCTGCACTTAACCCGCTGCGCTACCACCTGACTCCCTCTTGGTATTTCTTAATATTTATTTATTGGATAGAGATGGCCAGAAATCAAGAGGAAGGGAAGTGGGAGACAGACACCTGCAACACTGCTTCACCATTCACAAAGCTTTCCCCCTGCAGGTGGAGACCTGGAGCTCCAACCTGGCTCCTTATACATAGTAATATGTGCACTCAACCAGATGCGCCACCACTCAGCCCCAGAATTGGTATTTTAAAATCTGTACTGTCTTTTAAAAATTTTTTATATTTATTTATTCCCTTTTGTTGTCCTTGCTTTATTGTTGTAGTTATTATTGATGTTGTCGTTGTTGGATAGGGCAGAGAGAAATGGAGAGAGGAGGGGAAGAGAAAGACAGACACCTGGCAGACCTTCATGGCCTGTGAAGCGACTCGATCCGAGGTCCTTGCGCTTGGCGCCACCTGCGCTCAGCCCGCTGCGCTACCCGCCCGACTGTACTGTCTGTAGTGTCTTGTGAAGTCATGACAACTCACTAAGTTGTCAAGAAGGCTACGTAGTATTAAAAGAAATTGCAGGGGGCAGACGGTAGTGCACCCAGTTAAGTGCACTATGTGCAGAGCGCAGGGACCCGCGTGAGGATCCCGGTTCGAGCGCCCGGCTCCCCCCCTGCAGGGGGGTCGCTTCACAGGCGGTGAAGCAGGTCTGCAGGTGTCTGTCTGTCTCTCCCCTCTCTGTCTTCCCCTCCTCTCTCCATGTCTCTCTGTCCTAGCCAACAACGGGGCAACAACAGCAACAATGGGGAAAGATGGCCGCCAGGAGCAGAGGACTGCAGTGCAGGCACTGAGCGCCGGCAACAAGCCTGGAGGCCACAAGAAAGGCAGATCCTGGGAGTCGGGCTGTAGCGCAGCGGGTTAAGCGCAGGTGGCGCAAAGCACAGGGACCGGCATAAGGATCCCGGTTCGAACCCCGGCTCCCCACCTGCAGGGGAGTCACTTCACAGGCGGTGAAGCAGGTCTGCAGGTGTCTATCTTTCTCTCCTCCTCTCTGCCTTCCCCTCCTCTCTCCATTTCTCTCTGTCCTATCCAACAATGACAACAACAATAATAACTACAACAATAAAACAACAAGGGCAACAAAAGGGAATAAATAAAGAAAATAAATAAAAAAAAAAAAAAAAAAAAGAAAGGCAGATCCTAGGACTTGCACACGCTGCCGGGCGGGCCGAGCTGCCGCGGCTAAGGTGTCTCGGGAGGCAGGTGCGCCCGGCTGCTCGGTGCCGGGCTCTGGCTCGGACTCCGCCGGGAGGAGGCCCGAAGCCCGCAGCTGCCACCCGGCGGGCCCCGTGTCCTGGCGAGGGAGGCCCCGTTCCGTCGCTCATCCCTCTGGGCTCCGGGCGCCTCTCCTCGTCCCACCTCGACCGACGGCTCCCTCGCGGGCGGGTGCCTGAGGGCCGCGCCGGGACCCCGTGGGCGGGTGCGTGAGGCGCAGACAGCTGTGCCGCTGACCCGACTCCACAGTCTCCGTGTCGTCCCGTCCGGGCTCGGGGAGGCTCCCGGACCAGCCTCCGCCGCCCTGCCCCGCGGTCACCCCGGCTGACCCGCGCTGGGACAGAGTGCGCAGGCGCACCCGGCAGCAAGCCCCGCCCCGCCCGGCAGCAAGCCCCGCCCCGCCCGGCAGCAAGCCCCGCCCCGCCCCGCCCCGCCCCGAGGACGTTTGTCCGCGCCCGGCCGCCGTCCCGCGCCGCACTTCCGCCTTCGCCCACGTGGTCGTCGGGTTCCGTGGCCGCGCCGTGAGTGGGCCGCTGGGCGCCCCGGGTCCGGGCGAGAGCCGCGCGCGGACGGGGGGGGGGTTGGGGGGGGCCCGGGGTCAGAGGTCCACCCGGGGTTGCGGGGGTCAGGAGGCGGGGCCAGGCATGGGGCTTCCCGGCCTGCGGGCGGCCGCGGGGGCGCTGAGGAGACTCTGCGGAGCCTGGACGCCGCGCGCCGGACGGCGCCCTCTCTGGTAACGACGCCCCGCGGCTGCTCCGGAGCCCCCGGAGGGGGACGTCCCCTCAGGAGCACCCCGCACCGCCCTCCCGCCCTTGTGTCCCCGGGACCCTCGCGGGGCGTCGCGGGGCGGGTGGGAGCGGTACGGCCCGGGCGCCGCCGCCCTGACGACTCCTCGCTCCGCAGCTCGTCCCCCATGGCCGGGGAGGCGGCAGGCCCGGTGCCTGTGGACGCCCCGGCGGAGCCCGAGCGCGAGACCCGCGGCCGGCCCGTGGGTGCCCGCCTCTGGGAGGACGCAGGGCCGCAGGCCAAGAAGCCTCGGGGAGACCAGGAGGCCCCCAGGCCGCCCAAGCGCAAGATCGTGCTGCTCTTGGCCTACTCGGGGAAGGGCTACCACGGCATGCAGGTGCGTGAGGGGCGCGCGGGCGGGCGCGTGAGTGAGTGAGGGGCGGGCGGGCGGGCAGGTGAGTGAGGGGCGGGCGGGCGGGCGGGTGAGTGAGGGGCGGGCGGGTGAGTGAGTGAGTGAGGGGCGGGCGGGCAGGTGAGTGAGTGAGGGGCGGGCAGGTGAGTGAGGGGCGGGCGGGCGGGCAGGTGAGTGAGTGAGGGGCGGGCAGGTGAGTGAGGGGCGGGCGGGCGGGTGAGTGAGTGAGTGAGGGGCGGGCGGGCGGGCAGGTGAGTGAGTGAGGGGCGGGCGGGTGAGTGAGTGAGGGGCGGGCGGGCAGGTGAGTGAGTGAGGGGCGGGCGGGCAGGTGAGTGAGGGGCGGGCGCGCGAGTGAGGGGCGCGCGGGCGGGCGCGGGCGAGTGCGTGAGGGGCGGGCGGGTGAGGGGCGCGCGGGCGGGCGGGCCGGCAGGTAAGGGGCGCTCGGTGAGCGGCGGTGAGGAGTTTTTCTCTTCTTCCTCCCTCAGAGGAACACGGGGGCCTCACAGTTCAAGACCATCGAGGACGACTTGGTGTCCGCCCTGGTGCGCTCGGGCTGCATCCCTGAGAGTCACGGCGAGGACATGAAGAAGATGTCTTTCCAGCGCTGCGCTCGCACAGACAAGGTAGTCCTGCCGCTGCTCCTCTGCCGCACGGCCCCCAGGCGTCCTTGCCCAGCCTCTCGCCCAAGGAGCCGCTTCCACCGCGGAGGTGTCCTTGTGGAGCGCGTCGGTGCCCGCCTCACCACAGAAGGGCAATCGGGGCCGTGCCGGGCAGGGCCGGGCTTTGTTTCCTGACCGTCCGTCGGGTGTTAGTCTCCTGCTCTGAGTGTTCTGCTGGGCTCCGAAGTCCTGTCGTCTCTTGGAGGTCTGCTGATGGGACTGTTGACTTGAGGAAGGGAGGCAGAGCCTGGGCCTCCTGCTGCCAGCCCTGTGCTCTGCAGTGCTACGCCTGCCTATGCTGTTGTCCCTGCACCTTTCCCGTCCTGCCTCTGCTCCCCGGTGCCCCTCCACCTACTCTTCATCTTGGCAGGGGGTGTCTGCAGCCGGCCAGGTCGTGTCCCTGAAGGTGTGGCTGGTCGATGACCTCTTGGAGAAGATCAACAGTCACCTGCCCTCTCACATTCGGATCCTGGGTAAGCCCACGAGTGTCTGGGTCTCGGGTCCTGGGTAAGCCCGCGGGTGCCTGGGTCTCGGGTCCTGGATAAGCCCACGAGTGCCTGGGTCTAGGGGTCCTGGGTAAGCCCGTGAGTGCCTGGGTCTCAGGGTCCTGGATAAGCCCGTGAGTGCCTGGGTCTCGGGGTCCTGGATAAGCCCGTGAGTGCCTGGGTCTCAGGGTCCTGGGTAAGCCTGCGTAAGACTGACTCCAGCTTTATTGAGACCGGGTGGTGGCGCACCTGGTTGAGCACATTACAGTGCGCAAGGACCCAGGTTCGAGTCCCCAGTCTCCACTTGCAGGGGGAAAGCTATGTGAGTGGTGAAGCAGTGCTGTGGGTGTCTCTCTGTCTCTTTCCCTATCACTCCCTTCCCTCTCCAATTCTGGCTGTCTCTGTCCAATAAATAAATAAAGATAATAAAAAAATTGGAAGAAAAAAAAAACCTGACTCCAGCACTGAAATCATCATTCACCCTGAGATAGATGGGCTCTTCTTCCTTTAATGTCATGAGAGAATACAAGGCCAGAGTCCCTTACTAGCACATGCGGGGTCGGGGGTTGAACCCTGGACTTGACATGTAGAGAAAGCTCCCGAAACACTGCCTCACCCCAAGACTCAAAACAATGCTCTGTAGTGCTGGGTCCGCATGCATACTCAAGTCTAACACTCTTTGGCTGCTTTCCTTTAAATTTCTTTTAAAATTTTTAAAAATTTATTTATTCCCTTTTGTTGCCCTTGTTTATTGTTATAGTTATTGATGTTGTCATTGTTGGATAGGACAGAGAGAAATGGAGAGAGGAGGGGGAGACGGGGAGAGAAAGACAGACACCTGCAGACCTGCTTCACTGCCTGTGAAGCGACTCCCCTGCAGGTGGGGAGCCGGAGGCTCAAACCGGGATCCATCCACCGGTCTTTGTGCTTTGCGCCATGTGCGCTTAACCCACTGCGCCCAACTCCCAAATTGATCTTTTTTTCTTTACTAGAGCACTGCTCAGCTCTGGCTTATGATGGTACAGGAGATTGAACTTGGGACTTTGGAACCTCAGGCCTGAGAGTCTCTTTGCATAACCATTATGCTATCTACCACACTGAAAAAAACTTTAATTCATTAATGAGAAGAGGAAGAGAAAAAGGAAGGAGAGGAGGGAGGGAAGCATCCCTTTGTCTGTATCCCTCAGAGACCCTCACACCTGTGAGTCTGTAGCTGTGGGTTTTCAGACACTAGAGAGATTCCAAGCAACGTCTCATCACTGCCTGAGAACCTCCCTCCTATACTGATGCTGGGCTGCCACAGTTCAGACCAAGGGCAGCACACGTGGCAAGGGGTGCGATATCTCCCAGCCCAAATGTTTTTTTTTTTTTTTTTACCATGGCCCCGCTGAGCTCTGTCTGGTGGCAGCACAAGCTGAGTGTGTAGAGCTCTGGAGTCAGGCAGCAGGAAAGTCTGTCCTCAGCACCGTGCTGTCTTCCCACCAGATAATTCTCAGGACAAAGCCAGTTACCCTCCTTGGTTGCTTCTCTTGCTTAACTGACCTTCCACAGATATTCTATTTTGTTATGCTCTGACGTCTTTGCTGTGTGAGGGTGATTCCCTCCTGAGAAGTCTCCTAGAGTGAGCATTCCGGGGACTGTCACCACCCTTTCCCAAGTTTCTGAGAATCCCCCTCCACAGGGCGCTATCCCCTCGGGAGCCCTGGCAGGAGGCAGCTCAGGAAGGCTGGGCCGTGGAGTCCTGAGGCTCTGATGGGAGCCTTGGCAGTGTTGAATTGCTAAGGCAAAGCAGAAATTCGTCAGGTTGCCCCAAACTAGCCCGACAAAGGAGACTTGAAGGTGCGACAGAGGAGGTGCTTGGCTTGGCCACAGGGATGGGACAGAGCGGAGTTCAGAGCACCTTCCCTTCCGCTGCCAGTCTGGGGTGCTTGCAGGGGCGCTCTGCACACTGGCTTCTGTCCCCTTGTGTGGGGGGCTCCATTTTGCCTGATTGTCCCCATGTGCCCGTCCAGCATCCTGCTAGCTGCGTCCCAGCTTTGCAGGATGACTTGCCACAGCGGGCGGCTGGACAGTGCATCAGCCAGGGTGCTCAGTCCTCGCCTCTCCCCTAGGACTTAAGCGGGTGACTGGTGGGTTCAACTCCAAGAAGAAGTGTGACGCCAGGACCTACTTCTACATGCTGCCCACCTTTGCCTTTGCCCACAAGGACCTGGATGTGCAGGATGAGACTTACCGGCTCAGCATGGAGACCCTGCAGCGTGTGAACCGGCTGCTGGCCTGCTACAAGGGCACCCATAACTTCCACAACTACACGTCCCAGAAGGGGCCCCTGGAGCCCAGCGCACGGCGCTACATCCTGGACGCATTCTGTGAGCAGCCCTTTGAGCGGGAGGGCTTGGAGTTCGCGGTGATCAAGGTGAAGGGGCAGAGCTTCATGACACACCAGATCCGCAAGATGGTGGGGCTGCTGCTGGCCATTGTCAAGGGCTACGCACCCGAGAGTGTGCTGGAGCGTAGCTGGGGCCCTGCTAAGCTGGACGTGCCCAAGGCGCCGGGGCTAGGCCTGGTGTTGGAGCGCGTGCACTTTGAGAAGTACAACCAGCGCTATGGCCACGATGGGCTGCACGAGCCACTGGACTGGGCGCATGAGGCAGCAGGCGCAGCCGCCTTCACAGAGCAGCACATCTTCCCCACTATCGTGCGCACCGAGCGGCAGGAGCGCTCCATGGCGCAGTGGCTCTGCACGCTGCCTGTGCACAACTTCAGCGCCAGCACCCAGGGCACCGCCAGTCCAGACACCCAGGTGGGCTGGGGCAGGGCTGTGTGCTGGGCGGGCACAGAAAGGGATGCCACAGCACCCAGCAACCTCAGGAGCCAGCCTGGGGTGCTCAGGGGAGGATGAGGACCCCACAGGCCCACTCTCCCTCCTGCTCCATGCTGAGTGACCTGGGAGGAACAGCTCTGGCCCCGTGTCCCATTTGTGGCTCAACACCATGGGTCCTGGGATGGTGGACACCTTTCATTGTAAAGGCCCCTGATACCTCAATGCATCGAGGTGTTCTTACCCCACAGTAGGTGGGGCAGGCCCATCCCAGGGGAGGCCCCTGGCAGCAGGCATTGCAGTCTCCCAGGCAGCCTCTGCCTCTGCTTAGCAGTGGGAGTATGGGGTATGCCCCTCTTGCCCCAGCCCCACTTCCTGCTCAAAGCAAGTGGGAATCAGGTGTGTCTCTCTCACCCTCGGCTCCTGACTGGTGGCCTTGAGGCAGCACCCTGCTTGGTGGCCCCAACAACCCCCTCTGCCTGCAGGTCCCCGGCAGTGAAGAGGATGAAGACAGTGACTGAGCACGGTTGCAGGACACAGGACCCAAGCGCCTTGTGTACAACCCCTGCTATTCACCACCTCACAGAGACTTATTTTTCTAGCATCAACTTTCTTATTAAACCCACTCTGCGTAGCCACTTCTCAGCTGTGCTGGGTCTCTGCTGGGGTGAGGGGCGTGGTGCTAGGACCTGAGCTGCCCACACTAGGGGTTTGTCTGGGGGGGAGGCTGCCTCAGACATTGCCACCCAGTGCCCTCATGTGAGCTCATTGTATGGGACAGCAGACACAAGGCTGGGGGACATGAGTTCTGCCCACCCTAGCACATCTAGGCACATCTACTTGGCACTGCCTGTGGGCTAGGCTGGGCAGGGGCAGGTGCTCTCTGGAGGTCCCCTGCTCTGCCAGCCTTGACCCCAAGCTGCATCCTGACCAGGTCTCCTGCTATGGGGGGTTTTGGGTGCCTGAGGGGTGTGTGGCAGGTGTGTGCACTTGGGGGTGTGTGTGAGCATCTGGTACCTGCCATGGTATTTTGAGAGGAAATTCCCAAACTCTTCTGGAACCAGTACCCACGTGGTCCAAAGTGTCAAGTGGGGGCTGAGGGGTATACAGGATGACTGAGTACTGTGAAGCAGTAGATGCTGGAGATCTTCACAACCCTGGGGCAGCAGAGATCTCTTGGGATGGCAGAAGCACTAACATACAAGGAAACACAGGTGAGGGGTTCTTTTTTTTTTTTTTTTTTTCCAGGGTTATTGCTGGGGCTCATTGCCTGCACCATGAATCCACTGCTCCTGGAGGCCATTTTTTCCCCTTTTGTTGCCCTTGTTGTAGCCTTGTGGTTATTATTATTATTGTTGATGTTGTTCGTTGTTGGATAGGACAGAGATGGAGAGAGGAGGGGAAGACGGGGAGAGAAAGACACCTGCAGACCTGTTTCACCGCCTGTGAAGTGACTCCCCTGCAGGTGGGGAGCTGGGGGCTCGAACCGGGATCCTTCTGCCGGTCCTTGCGCTTTTTGGGTGAGGGCCTCTTGATGGGAACGGCCCGAGACCTTCCCCAAACCTGCCTCCCTGGGGAGCTTAGGGAGTTGGGAGGGTACCCCACTTTGAACAGGCTGGGGGCTGCCAGCTAGGGCAGCCTCCCCTGCACCAGGTCACACCCACAGCTGATTCTCCTCCCCCTGCCTCTGGCCTAGGCCCCTACCTGAGGTCCACACTGCCCCCAGCATGAGTTAAAACACTACTAGGTGTCACCTGTCACCTCAGTGTGACATGCCAGCACTCACAGCTGGCCACCCTGGGTTGTGGGTCCTGGAAGCCTTCACTCCCTGCCCCTCAACACTTCAAAGAGTCACTGTCCTCAGCCCGGGACCCAGTCTCCAAGAGGGCTCACTCCCCAGGGAAGAGACCCTGTGTGGGGAGGCCACTTCTTCTCCAGCCCCAGCCTGCTCCAGAAGCTTGCTTCAGGGCCACCTCAGAACTAATGAACCTGGAACACTGGTGGTCCGGACTGAAGTCTAGCCTGGGAGCTGCGTCGTGCTGAGGGCCAATGAGACCTCCTGTGCCTCCTGGCTGCAGGTGCCCATCTGACACCAGCTTAGGCGCTCAGTGTGGCCTTTGCAGGGCCATGGCTTTTTTTTTTTTTTTTTTTGCCTCCAGATGCTTGGTGCCTGCACTACGAATCCACTGCACCTAGAGGCTATTTATTTTTTAGTATTTATTATTTATTCCCTTTTGTTGCCCTCGTTTTATTGTTGTAGTTATTATTGATGTCGTTGGATAGGACAGAGAAAAGGAGAGAGGAGGGGAAGACAGGGGGAGAGAAAGACAGACACCTGCAGACCTGCTTCACCGCTTGTGAAGCAACTCCCCTGCAGGTGGGGGAGCCAGGGCTTGAACCGGGATCCTTTTTTTTTTTTTATTTGTTCCCTTTTGTTGCCCTTGTTTTATTGTTGTAGTTGTTGTTATTGATGTTGGGTAGGACAGAGAAATGGAGAGAGACACCTGCAGACCTGCTTCACCACTTGTGAAACCACTCCCCTGCAGGTGGGGAGCCAGGGACTGGAACCAGATTCCTTAACCCAGTCCTTGCACTTTGCGCCTGACTTCGGGCCCCTGGCATTTTATCCATTTCTGTCAGGACTTGCCTGGGGCTTTGTTCAGTTCCAGTGACCCTCCTGGGTGCTTCTCTTCCCCAGACAGAGGGGAGGACAGCACCTAGCTGTTCCATTGTCAAGATTCACCTGTGTAGTGTCCCATGTGGCTTGAACACAGGCTCTCGGACTGCAGGAGAAATCACTGAAACACCCCGCCCCCAGCCCAGCTTTGTTTTCCTGTCACTGGGAATTCACTTTTCCAGGCTTTTTTTTTATTATTGGGTAGAGACCAAGTGAGAGGTGAGGGGACATAGGAAGGAGAGAGACCTGTAGCCCTGCTTCACCACTCGTGAAGCTTACAGGTGTGCCACCACCTGGACCCTCCAGGCTTGCTTTTCTCAGATGGAGAGAGATGGACACACTGTCGGGGGCACCTGGGGCTGGCCGTGAGCTGCCTGGGCAGTCTGTCCTGCATGTGGAAGCCAGGCTGCAGCCCAAGGCGCCAAAGCGCCCGGCAACTGCCATGGAGGGTGAACCACCTGCCGCCCAGACAAAGGGAGCACCAGCTGCTGGGGCCTCTGCCCACCTCCGCTAACCAGTGAGTGCGGTAAGGTAATGGTGCTCACACTGAGACCAGCTACCAGTGAGTGCGGGAATGGTGCTCACACTGAGACCAGCTACCAGTGAGTGCGGTAATGGTGCTCACACTGAGACCAGCTACAAGTAAGTGCGGCAATGGTGCTCACACTGAGAGCAGCTAACCAGTGAGTGCGGGAATGGTGCTCACACTGAGACCAGCTACCAGTGAGTGCGGTAATGGTGCTCACACTGAGACCAGCTACAAGTAAGTGCGGCAATGGTGCTCACACTGAGAGCAGCTAACCAGTGAGTGCGGGAATGGTGCTCACACTGAGACCAGCTAACCGGTGAGTGCGGGAATGGTGCTCACACTGAGACCAGCTAACCGGTGAGTGCGGGAATGGTGCTCACACTGAGACCAGCTACCAGTGAGTGAGTGCGGGAATGGTGCTCACACTGAGACCAGCTACCAGTGAGTGCGGGAATGGTGCTCACACTGAGACCAGCTAACCAGTGAGTGAGGGAATGGTGCTCACACTGAGACCAGCTAACCGGTGAGTGCGGGAATGGTGCTCACACTGAGACCAGCTACCAGTGAGTGAGTGCGGGAATGGTGCTCACACTGAGACCAGCTAACCAGTGAGTGAGGGAATGGTGCTCACACTGAGACCAGCTAACCAGTGAGTGAGGGAATGGTGCTCACACTGAGAGCAGCTAACCAGTGAGTGCGGCAATGGTGCTCACACTGAGACCAGCTACAAGTAAGTGCGGCAATGGTGCTCACACTGAGACCAGCTACCAGTGAGTGCGGGAATGGTGCTCACACTGAGACCAGCTACCAGTGAGTGCGGTAATGGTGCTCACACTGAGACCAGCTACAAGTAAGTGCGGCAATGGTGCTCACACTGAGAGCAGCTAACCAGTGAGTGCGGGAATGGTGCTCACACTGAGACCAGCTAACCAGTGAGTGCGGGAATGGTGCTCAAGTTGAGACAAGGCGGGCAGGGAGCAGCGCAGGGATACAAGTCCTGCAGCCGGGCCCCGGGCTGGGGAGGCGGCAGACCTGGCTGAGCGCACATTACAGGCGCGGGACCCGGGTTCGAGCCCCTGGCCTCACCTGCTGGGGAAGGCTTCCCGAGTGGGGAAGCAGGGCTGCTGGTGTCTGTCTCCCCTTGTCTCAATTTCTAACACATAAAGACCATTTAAAAATTAAAAAGATAACAGTGCAGAGCGCCTGCAGCCCCCAGGCTCACCCGCGCTCACCGGGCCGCGGGAATGATGGTGATAATAATAATAATTGTGCAGAAGCCCCGCAGCCGAGCCCTGGACTCTCAACCGAAGAGAAGCGATGGGAACGGGGAACGACCGGATTCCCGGACAGAGCCGCAGGGGGATGCGGCAGCTGGGGCCCGGGGCCGGGTCGGCGCCCGCTGGGTGCGCTCCGCGAGTGTGCAGCCTCCCTCGGACCCCGCGCCGCCCCCTGCAGCTCCCGCACAAGCGCGAGGCTGGGGCGCAGCTGCACTGTCGCTCCCGGGATACCACCTCAGCCCAGGGCGGCCCGCGCCCGCCCGCTCTAGCCCGCCGACGTCTCGCCGCCTCCAGGCCCTCTAGGAGCCGCTCTAGCCCGCCGGCGTCTCGCCGCCTCCAGGCCCTCTAGGAGCCGCTCTAGCCCGCCGGCGTCTCGCCGCCTCCAGCCCGCGCCCGGCCACTCTAGCCCGCCGTCTCGCCGCCTGCAGGCTCTCTAGGGGCCGCTCTAGCCCGCTGGCGTCTCACCGCCTCCAGCCCTCGCGCGGCCGCTCTAGCCCGCTGACGTCTCGCCGCCTCCAGGCCCTCTAGGGGCCGCTCTAGCCCGCCGCCGTCTCGCCGCCTCCAGGCCCTCTAGGGGCCGCTCTAGCCCGCCGACGTCTCGCCGCCTCCAGGCCCTCTAGGGGCCGCTCTAGCCCGCCGACGTCTCGCCGCCTCCAGGCCCTCTAGGGGCCGCTCTAGCCCGCCGACGTCTCGCCGCCTCCAGGCCCTCTAGGGGCCGCTCTAGCCCGCCGACGTCTCGCCGCCTCCAGGCCCTCTAGGGGCCGCTCTAGCCCGCCGACGTCTCGCCGCCTCCAGGCCCTCTAGGGGCCGCTCTAGCCCGCCGACGTCTCGCCGCCTCCAGCCCTCGCGCGGCCGCTCTAGCCCGCCGCCGTCTCGCCGCCTCCCGCCGCCAACATCGGCCGCCGCGAACGCGTAGGTGCAGGCGCGGCGAGGCACGTCCCTTCCGGCTCTCCGTAGCGGGCGCGCTACCGCTTCCTGTCGCCGCGGCCCCCGGATGCGCCGAGCGGAGCGGCGCCGTCTCGAGTCCCGCCGGGAGCCGGGTAGGTGGGCGCCGGCCGGGGGCGCGAGCGGCTGGGGGCGGCGGGGCCGGTGCTGGGGGCGGCCGGGGCGGGCGGGGCGGGCGGGGCGCTCCTCCCACAGCGGGGCCTCCCTCCCCACGCCCAGGGGCCGCCTCGCCTCCCCTCACCCTCCTCCCTCCCCCGTCTCCCCCCTTCACCCTCCCCTCCCCTCACTTCACCCCCTTCCTCGTCTCCCCTCGCCCCTCCTCCCTCCCTCCCCTCGCCTCACCCTCCTCTCCCCTCACCTCTCCCCTCCCCCCTCCCTCCTCACCCGCTCCTCCCTCCCTCCTCTCCCCTCCTCCCTCCTCTCCCCTCCTCCCTCCCTCCTCCCTCCTCACCCCTCCCCCCTCCCTCCTCTCCCCTCCCCCCTCCCTCCTCTCCCCTCCTCCCTCCCTCCTCCCTCCTCCCCCCTCCCCCCTCCCTCCTCACCCCTCCTCCCTCCCTCCTCCCTCCTCGACCCCTCCTCCCTCCCTCCCTCTCCCCCTCCCCCCTCCCTCCTCACCCCTCCTCCCTCCCTCCTCTCCCCTCCTCCCTCCTCTCCCCTCCTCCCTCCCTCCTCTCCCCTCCCCCCTCCCTCCTCACCACCCCTCCTCCCTCCCTCCTCTCCCCCTCCTCCCTCCTCACCCCCTCCTCCCTCCCTCCTCTCCCCTCCCCCCTCCCTCCTCACCCCTCCTCCCTCCCTCCTCTCCCCTCCTCCCTCCTCACCCCTCCTCCCTCCCTCCTCTCCCCTCCCCCCTCCCTCCTCACCCCTCCTCCCTCCCTCCTCTCCCCTCCTCCCTCCTCTCCCCTCCTCCCTCCCTCCTCCCTCCTCACCCCTCCCCCCTCCCTCCTCTCCCCTCCCCCCTCCCTCCTCTCCCCTCCTCCCTCCCTCCTCCCTCCTCCCCCCTCCCCCCTCCCTCCTCACCCCTCCTCCCTCCCTCCTCCCTCCTCACCCCTCCTCCCTCCCTCCTCTCCCCTCCCCCCTCCCTCCTCACCCCTCCTCCCTCCCTCCTCTCCCCTCCTCCCTCCTCTCCCCTCCTCCCTCCCTCCTCTCCCCTCCTCCCTCCCTCCTCTCCCCTCCTCCCTCCTCTCCCCTCCTCCCTCCCTCCTCTCCCCTCCTCCCTCCCTCCTCTCCCCTCCTCCCTCCTCTCCCCTCCTCCCTCCCTCCTCACCCCTCCTCCCTCCTCTCCCCTCCTCCCTCCCTCCTCTCCCCTCCTCCCTCCTCTCCCCTCCTCCCTCCCTCCTCACCCCTCCTCCCTCCTCTCCCCTCCTCCCTCCTCTCCCCTCCTCCCTCCTCTCCCCTCCTCCCTCCCTCCTCTCCCCTCCCCTCACCCCTCCCTCCTCTCCCCTCCCCTCGCCCCTCCCCCTCCTCCCTCCCTCCTCTCACCTCACCCCTCCTCCCTCCCTCCTCTCCCCTCCCTTCTCCCTCCTCCCCTCTCTCCTCACCCCTCCTCCCCACGCCCAGGGGCCGCCTCCCCACGCCCGCCCTCCTCCTCTCACCTCACCCCCATCCCTCCCTCCTCTCTTCTCCTCCCCTCCCTCCTCCCTCATCTGTCCCTCCTCATCTCACCCCTCATTCCCTCCCTCCTCTCTCCCTCCTTCTCCCTCACCCCTCCCTCCTCCTCCCCTCACTCCTGCTGCGGGTCAGCCCGAGGTCACAGGCGGTCACAGGCGCAGGGAGCGGCCCGACACTGACCCGCGACCCCAGTTCAGCGGCTGTGATGCCCGTCTGTTTGGGGGGCGGTGAGAATTCTACTTGCTGTGTCGCTGTTTTGCTTTTTTAAACATTTTTTTAAGTTCTTTTTTAACTATTTGTTGCCCTTATTGTTGTAGTTATTGTTGTTGTTATTGTTGTCGTTGTTGGATAGGACAGAGAGAAATGGAGAGAGGGAGGGGAAGACAGAGAGGGGGAGAGAAAGACAGACACCTGCAGACCTGCTTCACCGCCTGGGAAGCGACTCCCCTGCAGGTGGGGAGCCGGGGGCTCGAACCGGGATCCTCACGCGGGTCCTTGCCCCCCCCCCCCTTGTGCTTGGTGCCACGTGCGCTGAACCTGCTGTGCGTCCGCCCGACCCCCACTGTGTCTTTTTTTTCCTTTTATTTCTTCACCGCCGTGTCTTTTGTTTTATATGTGCTCCATTGTCTTCTGAAGGATCTGAGGCTCTGTGTTTTTGTCTGTTTTCCCAGAGCCCTGCTCAGCCCTGGCTCGTGGTGGTGAGGAGGATTGAACCTGCGGCTTTGGAGCCTCAGGCACGAGAGTCTCTGCATGACCATTATGCTGTCTACCCTGCCCGCCTGTGTTTTGTTTTTTTATTAATTTATTTTCCCTTTTGTTGCCCTTGCCTTTTTATTGTTGTTGTAGATAATTATTGTTGTTATTGATGTCGTCGTCGTCGGATAGGGCAGAGTGAAATGGAGAGAGGAAGGAAAGACAGACACCTGCAGACCTGCTTCACCACCTACAGGTGGGGAGCCGGGGGCTCGAGCCGGATCCTTACGCCGTCGGTCCCTGCGCTTAGTGTCACCTGTGCTTAGTGCCACCTGCGCTTACTCCGCAGCGCTACCGCCCGATTCCTCCGCCTGTGTTTTTTTATTTATTTGATTATTGCTTTTTTGGGAGCTTCATCATCCCAACCTGAGATTTTCCCTTTTCCTTATTTTAATTTAGTTTTTTTACCTTTATTAACTGGATGGAGACAGCCAGAAATCAGGAGTGAAGGGGGAGCTAGAGACAGAGAGACCCGCAGCCCTGCTTTACCACTCGTGAAGCTTTCCCCCCGCAGGTGGGGACGGGGACTGGAGCCCAGGACCTTGGGCTCTGTGTCACGTGCACTCAGCCAAGTGCGCCACCTCCAGCCCCCGTTTTCCTTTTTTGTAAGGAGAACACAGCTCTGGCTTATGGCGCTGCTGGGTTTGGATCTGAGGGCTTGGAGCCCCCACATGGCAGCTCGTCGTCCTGTGAGCCACTGTGCTGTTTCCAAAGCCCTTAGATAAATATTTTTGTTTTAGTTAGTTCTGTTGCCGCCAGGCCTATAACTGAGCTTGGTGTCTCCATGACTCCACCATCTCGATGGCTTTTTTTTTTGGATTGAGAGTGTGGAGAAACAGCAAAGGGGAAACAGCAGCCATGCGCCCACACTCGTGAAGCTTCCCCTCTGGACTTGAACCTGGGTCCTTGCACGTGATAACGTGTCCTGTACCAGGCGAGCCACCACCCGACCTCCATTTATTTATGAGGGAGCTTCAGCGTGGTACAGGTGCTGCCAGGTATCGAACTCAGGGCCTCGTGTGTGCAGATCTGCTCCACTGCCGAGCCCCTTCCTACAGGCAGGGTTCTAGTAAGTTGCTCTTTGTTTGAGCCGCGTGTGTGTATATATGTGTCTGAGAGAACCAGAGTGTCACACTGGCAAATGCAGTGCTGGGGGTCGAACTCAGGACCTCACTCTCAGAAGTCCAGCATCCTCCCCGGACCTCCCTCTGGGGCCAACGCCGTGGGTGGCTGAGTCTCTCGTTGACGTCTGGGAAGCACTTTGTGAAAGCTGAGGTGTCGCTTCCATGCGGTGGCGTTCCTATGTGGGCTGCAAACTAAGAAGCGAGAAGGTTCCAAGGTCAAGGGCGACGGTCAGTTTGGTCCTTCGCCTTCGCGCCACCAGGCACGGCTGGGCTCAGGCCTTTGAGATCTGCCGGCCGCCTTCTCCGGTGCCCCACGTCCTGGGGCAACTTGGCCAGGGGGCTCAGTGTGGATCGCTCCCAAGTGGGGAGTTGGGTGGCATCCTCTGTGCTGCCAGGTGGCTGCTCCTGCAGTGGCTCATCCCCCACCGGGACCGTCCCAGGGCCTTTCTCGCCGGAGGTGGACAGACAGCGCCGTGCTGCCCTCTGCCCATGTGCGGGTGGGGACTCACCGGCCATTACCTGGTGATGTGTGCGCATCCTCATCCCGACTTCTTGTCCTACCGGCATTTCAGGGCTGACAGCAGTCCTTTGTCGTGACCACTTCGAGCCTTCTTCCAAGACATTCGGCTTTGTAACTTGGGTGGCTTATGGTTGGGTCCTTCCTTCCTGTTCTCTTTCTCCTTCTTTCCTGGGACTCAGTGTCTGCATGATGAATCCCGGCAGTCGGTTTTGGTTTTGGGCTTTTTGTTGGTTTGTTTTTGTATTTATTTATTTGTTTATCTATTTATTAGCTGGAGACAGAAATTGAGAGGGAGAGAGACAGAGAGACCCCTGCAGCATTGCTTCACCACTTGTGAAGCTTACCCTGCAGGTGGGGACCAGGGGTTTAAACCTTCGTCCTTGTGCTCTGTAACATGAGAGCTTAACCAGGTGCACCACGCCTGGCCCCTTGCTTTGTTTCTCTAGGTAGAAAGAAATCGAGAGTGAAGAGGGAGATAGGGAGAAAGAGAGACACCTGCAACCTGTTTCACCACTCATGAAGTGTTCCCCCTGTAGGTGGGGACCGGGGCTTGAACCCGGGTCCTTGCGCACTGTGATGTGTGCACTCTACTGGGTGTGCCATCGCGCGGCCTAAGTATTTTAAACTCACGTGTCTTCAGCGTGTCTAATCAGATTCAACATCACCATCTATGAGTTTAAACATTTGACTTCCTTCAGAGCTTCGGTAAGCGTTTACTTTGGCATTCGCTTCTTTGTGTTTTACACCCCGTGGTAATCGGAACGCTAGCTGCTGTCCTGTCAGTGATCGGGAGAGTGACCTGAGCCTTGCTCTGGCGCGTGCTTGCTGGGGCCCAGACTTGGGACTCACGCCGAGCAGTCAGGCTCTCTAGCCCTCTCTCGGGCTGCAGAGTGGTGTCTTCTGTTTGCGTTTTTTTGCTTCCAGGGTTATTGCTGGGACTTGGTGCCTGCACTACGAACCCACTGCTTCTGGAGGCCATCTTGTCCCTTTTGTTGCCTGTAGTGTTTTATCGTTGTTGTTGTTGTTATTGATGTCACTGTTGCATAGGACAGAGAGACATGGAGAGAGGAGGGGAAGACAGAGAGGGGGAGAGAAAGACAGACACCTGCAGACCTGCTTCACCGCCTGTGAAGCGACTCCCCTGCGGGTGGGGAGCCGGGGCTCGAACCGGGATCCTTACGCCACTAGTCCTTGTGCTTTGCGCCACGTGCGCTTAACCCGCCGCGCTACCACCCGGCCCCCAGAGTGTTATCTTCTAATAAACGCTTCATTTATTTTGGCGAGGGAGGCACAGAGGTCGACGCTTAGCAAGGGGTACTTATCCCCACGGGCTGGGGGCTCCGATGCCACGTGGCTGTGGCTCAAGCCAGGGCTGGTTGTGGCAGTCAGAGCAGGTTGGCTTTGCTCTTTGGAGAGCCACCAGCTGAATGGCCCTTCCCAGGCCCCACACGGAGTGGCAGCTGACGTTCAGCCGGCGTGGCGTTTGCCGGCGTTTGCCGTGCTGCTTCTCTCGGTGGGAGACCCCAGGAGGTCTGACGGGAGCGTCTTCTGGGGCCCGGGGCTCTGGCTCCTCCCTCATCCTCTCCTCTCCTCTCCTCTCCCCCACAGCCCTACCCTCTCCTGTCTTCTGGTGTTGAGGTCTTCTGAGGACCTCAGGGTCCCGGCTCAGCCCTGAGTCTGCATGCCAACCCGCCACTCCCCTGGGCTCCAGCTCTCGATACGGGTCTGGACTCCCCTCAGTGGGGCACACTGCCGGGGCTCCCCCATGGGGCTCAGTGTGTGACTGCAGCTGATGCCTCCAGGGCCTTCTCGAAGCTGCCAGCCTCTGGCCAGGGAGGGCCTGTAATGGAGACGTGTGCTCACTCCTGTGAGCCTTCTGCCACTGTCCCCTGCTGTAGGGACTGACTGGGACAGGGACGAGGGCCACCTGCTCAGGGAGCTTCAGGGTGGCAGCTAGCTGGGGTCACTCAACCTTTCCACTGTGTGTCCTGGCCCCAATCGGTGACACAAGTGACCTGGCCACCCACCACCGCCACCACCGTTGCTACCGCCGCTCCTGGCCAAGCCCTGGCAGGGCCGGCCGAGCGCTGGTGGTGCCTCTTCCTCCCTCTCTGCGGGGCTGTGAGGGACATTGTATTTGCCTGCCGGTGACTCCGTTTCTGCGTTGGTTTGCAGGAGAAGGCTAAGCTGACGAGGGCTTGACGATGCACCATGGCAGCGGCCCTCAGAACGTGCCCCACCAGCTGCCGCGGGCCAGGACCTTCGTGGGCGAGGACGAGCAGGCCCTCCCCGGGCTACCCCAGTCACCCGCCACGCCCTTTGTGCCGTCGGCGAGCCCCTCCGCGCCCCAGTCCCCACCTTACCAAGTGCAGCAGCTGATGAGCAGGAGCCCTGCGGCCGGGCAGAATATCACCCTGCAGGGGGTGGGGCCGGGGGTGGGCGCCAGCCCCCAGCTCTCGCTGGCACCGCTGCCCAGCCCCGCCTCGCCCAGCTTCCAGTTCAGCGGCCAGAAGCGCTTCGAGCACGGCTCGCCGTCCTACATCCCAGTCACCTCACCGCTGCCCCAGCAGGTGCAGACCCAGAGCCCCACACAGCCCAGCCCGGGGCCGGGGCCGGGCCTACAGAGCGTGCGGGCGGGCGCCCCGGGCTTGGGCCTCTGCAGCGGCAGCCCCGGCGGGGGCTTTGTGGACGCCAGCGTGCTGGTGCGGCAGATCAGCCTGAGCCCGCCTGGCGGTGGGCACTTCATGCTGCAGGATGGCTCGGGACTGGCCCAGATGGCCCAGGGGGCCCAGGTGCAGCTGCCACACGCGGGCCCACCCATCGCCGCCCGGGAGCACAGACTGTCCCAGCCCCACGTGCAGTCCGGAGGGACCGTCCACCACCTGGGACCCCAGAGCCCCGCGGCCACCGGCGGGGCCGGCCTGCAGCCCCTGGCCAGCCCCGGCCACATCACCACGGCCAGCCTGCCTCCCCAGATCAGCAGCATCATCCAGGGCCAGCTGATCCAGCAGCAGCAGCAGCAGCAGGCGCTCACTCGGCCCCTGCTCCCTGGGGTCGGGGGCCCCCCAGCATTTGGGATGACGTCCCCGCCACCCCCCACCAGCCCCTCCAGGACCACGGTGCCCCCGGGCCTCTCTAGTCTTCCGCTCACTTCTGCGGGGAGCGCAGGGGTGCGGAAAGCCCCCAAGAAGCTGGAGGAGATCCCCCCGGCCTCCCAGGAGCTGGCCCAGATGAGGAAGCAGTGCCTGGACCACCACCGCCGAGAGATGGAGGTGCTCAAGGAGGCCTTCAAGGAGTATCTGATCGAGCTCTTCTTCCTGCAGCACCTCCAGGGCAACATGATGGACTTCTTAGCCTTTAAGAAGAAGCACTATGCCCCACTGCAGGCTTATCTTAGGCAGAATGATCTGGACCTGGAGGAGGAGGAGGAGGAGGAAGAGGAGGAGGAGGAAGAGAAGGCTGAGGTTATCAATGATGAGGTGAGAACCGGAGGCTGAGTGTCCGCAGCCTGGAGCCTTCGGGGCCTCTGCCGCTTGGCTGTGGCGTCCTTAGGTTGGACCCGGCTACCCTTTCAGTCTTGGGCGGAAGGCGGGGGGGGGGGGGGGGCGGGAGCCAGGTCTGAGATCACGCTGTGAGTCGTGCTCATTGAGAGCCAGGTTCTGCTCAGACCTGGTAATACCCGGCCTCTCCCCCCAGTCTGGGCACCCACTTCCTGCCAGGGCAGAGCCAGGCATGGGTGCCAGGTCTGGGTGCTGGAGGTGCATACTGGCCGATACTTGACGGGCCACAGAAATCGAGGGCACAGCGCACCTCTTGGCTGGCTTCCCAGAGCCATATGTTACTTACAATGGCCTCGCTGCCGGCTCATGGAACATGGATGGACCTCAGGGCTTTGGGTCTCTAGCTTTTAGAGTCCAAGTCTGTGTGCTCATACTGGGTCTGCATGACTGAATACTGTTACTCTGAGCACGTTTGAGAATGTTTTCAATTTTGAGAGGCAGTCGGGCTCGGAATAGTGTCACAGTCACATGGTGGCAGGTGCCTGTTAAGATAACCAGGACACAGTCTGGACAGTGGGTGCCTGGCAGGTGCTTGTCCCTCAGTTGGCATTTCTCACTTGCATTGTGGCCCTGCAGAGCCAGCTATCCAGACGGGCACGAGGGAGCTGTCCTGGGACACACTGTACTCTGTGCCTTTGTGTCATGTGGGGTACGCTGTCGGGGGGCGGCCAAGATGCGCCTGACCCTTGCGGCTGTCCTCCCATGAGGAAGCCTGTGGCAGCAGAGCTGTCTCCACTCAGCCAGGCCTCCCTGCACCGTGGCTGCGTCTGTGTGGCCTGGCCACTTCCTAGTTTCTCTAGCGCCCTTCCCAGGATGCACTGTTTTTATTTTCCAAAAGGGCTAGAAGGTTTTCTTTTGTTTTTATTTGTTTTTTTTTAGTATTTCTCCCCTGTTGCCATGAAACAGTAAATTCAGTTCTCCCTATGTTCATGCATCACTGTTGTCTGCAGGCTCAAACCCCACCCCTGTCTGTGCTTACGGAGGAGAATCCGCCCTCTGTCACGGGCTGCAGCCACGCTGCCCGGCCACATGACTGCTGGGGGCCAGACTGAGGTCTTGCTCTCAGAGGCAGGGCCTCAGTCGATTCTGCTAGGGGCTTAAGGCAGAGTTTTCTATAAACTTTGTAGCTGAGTCAAGTTGTAAGTCAGCTCAGTTTCTTTTTACAGGACTTGATGCAGAAACTTTGCATTTAAAAAAATCAGACGTCAGTGAGCTGTCAGCAAAAAAGGTTCTAACTATTTTGAGCAGTTTTACAAATCATGTTGCCTTTTTTTCTCAAAATATTTCCTCTCAGGTAAAGGTTGTGACAGGAAAGGATGGGCAGACTGGTACTCCCGTTGCTATAGCAACCCAGCTTCCGCCAAATGTTTCTGCTGCTTTTTCGTCCCAGCAGCAGCCACTCCAGGTACTTTTCGACGGTTCTAAAATGTAGTCTCATCCCAGACTTTTCCTTCATCCAGATAGTTTAACTTTCAATTGACTATTTGCTCTCTAGCATTTTTTTTTTTCCAGAGCCCATTCCTATTTTTTTAACTGAAAGTTTAACTGCATCTAAAGTGGTCAGCTGCATGAGTGAGTGAGACGCAGACTTCACTGCACTGTGAGCTCTCGTGCTGGCCTGTGACTGGCAGTCCTGTAGCTGCATGCCCCCCGACTCTCGAGTGTTGCTAATGTGACTCAGGTTTCTTGTGTCTGTGTTTTAAATGTGGGTTCTTTCTCGTGTCTTCTTTCTGTATCTTTGAGAATGGTGCAAAGCACAACAGCAGCAACGCCAGGCTTCAGCTGATAGTAATGCTTCTCTGTAGCTAGAAGAAGCACGGCAGTGGCCACTCCCGCTGGGACCCTCAAACCCTGGGCTTCCAGGTGGATGCCTACTGGCGCAGACCAGGTTCATTTTTGACAGTCAGCTCTTTAGTGTTACAGTATAATGCCAAGAGCCTGACTTCCTGGACAGCTTGTGCTGGGTTTTGAAAGAAGAGGCCTTGTAGCAATCTATGTTTTTTCATGTTGTTTTAACTTTTGATGTGATTTCAAGTGCATATAAAAGTAGCAATCATAGTATAAAGAACTTCCGTTTATATGTTCCCCAAATTCACGACTTAATAATTTCTACTGCATTTAGTTATTTTCATCCTGTCTCTTTCATTTATGTACACACACACTCTCTCCCCTCCTGAATTATTAGCAAGTAAGTTACAGATGTCATATGTGACACTATCAACTTCGATGCTTCAGCATGTAGCAAGTAAATCTTGATCTCTGTAACACTCAGGTCAGGAATGCTTACAGTGGCCAGCACTGTGACAGGCCCTGGTCTGTATGCAGGTTTTGTCCTGTCTTGGTGAACCCGTAGTCCCAGCTCCCACTCAGTGGAGACATCCTGCCTCTGGCCTTCTTTAATCTTTCTTGACCTTCACCTTTTTGAGGAGTGTGGGCACTGATTTTATAGAATACCCTTTGCAGTGGAACTATCTGAAGCTTTCTTGTGTTCAGTGGGGATCGTGTGCCTTTGAGGGAAAGGCCACAGCCTGGCACCGGGCCCAGCTCAGGGCTGTGGTCCCCACGGGAGTACTTGGTGAAGGTGGTGTCCACCAGGTTTCCTAGCGGGAGGCAGTTCTGTGCATATGATGTGTGTTTGGGGACTAGACTTAGAAGCTATGGAAGCTTCATCTTAAACTTCAGCCTCTAATTCCAGCAGCACTCAGGAAGTCTTGCCTAGGTCAGTTGTTGAAGATTTACAGCCTTGGGGCGGGTGATAGCGCAGCCAGTTAAGCGCAGGTGGCACAATGTGCAGGGACCGGCATAAGGATCCCCGTGTGAGCCCCCAGCCCCCCACCTGCAGGGGAGTCGCTTCACAGGCGGTGAAGCAGGTTGCAGGTGTGTGTCTTTCTCTCCCCCTTTCTGTCTTCCCCTCCTCTCTCCATTTCTCTCTGTCCTATCCAACAACAATGGCATCAGTAATAACAATAACTATAGCAATAAAAAACAACAAGGGCAACAAAAGGGAATAAATACTAAAAAAAGATTTACAGTAGTGGCTAGGGAAGTAGCTCAG
The DNA here is from genome assembly GCF_950295315.1 of Erinaceus europaeus. Lineage (NCBI taxonomy): Eukaryota > Metazoa > Chordata > Mammalia > Eulipotyphla > Erinaceidae > Erinaceus > Erinaceus europaeus. The sequence goes on along the minus strand of NC_080167.1, from coordinate 561,360 downwards.
TGGGTAGAGTGCAGGCTTTGCATGTTTGAAGCCCAGAGTTAGGTCCCTGGCATGCATAGTGCTCAGGCGATACTCTTAGGTGCTCTTGTCTCTTAAAATAAACACAGCACCATGTGGTCCGTGAAGTGGCGCAGTGGATAAAGCATTGGACTCTCAAGCATGAGGTCTTGAGTTTTATCCCGACAGCACATGTACCAGAGTGCTGTCTGGTTCTTTCTCTGTCTCCGATCTTTCTCATCAATAAATAAAACTCTTTAAAAAAATAATAAACAGGGGGTCGGGCAGTGGCGCAGTGGGTTAAGCGCGTGTGGCGCAAAGCGCAGGGACCTGCGTAAGGATCCTGGTTCGAGCCCCCAGCTCCCCACCTGCAGGGGAGTCGCTTCACAGGCGGTGAAGCAGGTCTGCAGGTGTCTATCTTTCTCTCCCCTTCTCTGTCTTCCCCTCCTCTCTCCATTTCTCTCTGTCCTATCCAACAACGAATTGCGTCAACAAGGGCAATAATAATAATAGCCACAACGAAGCTACAACAAGGGCAACAAAAGTGGGGAAAAATGGCCTCCAGGAGCGGTGGATTCATGGTGCAGGCACCGAGCCCAGCAATAACCCTGGAGGAGGAAAAAATAAATAAAATAAACACACCATTTTGTATTAAAAAAAAAAAGATTGCAAATGTGCATTCTAGCTCCATCATTCCTTCTGTGTGTTAGTTGTCATTCTGTGAGGATTCTGTATGGATTTGCTACATTTATTCATTTGTTAAGTAGAGACTGAGAGAATTGAGAGGGAAGAGGACAGAGACATCTGCAGCCCCACTTCACTACTTGTGAAGCTTCCCCCTGCAGGTGGGGGCCAGGCCTTGAACCTGGGTCCTTGCATACTGTAATGTGTGTGCCACTGCCCGGCCCCTTTTTCCTGTTTATATTTATTATTATTATTATTATTATTTTAATTTTTTTTGAGAGAGATGCAGAGAGAAAGACACAGAGAAACACCAGAGCACTGCTCAGCTCTGGTATGTATGGTTCTTCTTCTTCTAGCATTTGCCCTTCTTCCGTAGCCAGTCAACAGCGTCAGGTTGAGCCTGATGTCAAGTTTCGAGACCTCCTTTGAATCTGGAGAGGTGGCAGTCGTTGACTATGTGGGTCATAGTCTGTCTGGAGCCGCAGGGGCAGTTCGGGTCATCTCTGGCTCCCCAGCGATGGAACACAGCGGCGCACCGGCCATGGCCTGTTCGATAGCGATGGAGGAGGGCCCAGTCATAATGTGCTAGGTCAAAGCCGGGTTGACGCTCGCAGGGGTCTGTGATGAGGTGTTTGTTCTTGACCTCAGCTGACTGCCAACTCTGTTTCCAAGAGACTGGAACAGAGAAGTTCAGTGTAGGCGTAGGGGACCAGATTGGGTGACGAGACGTCAAGCGTTGGACAGGGTGGGTGAAGATATCCGCGTATATTGGCAGGTCCGGTCGAGCGTAGACGTGGGAAATGAACTTAGATGATGCCGCATCCCGACAGATATCTGGCGGGGCGATGTGGCTGAGAACTGGCAGCCATGGAACCGGGGTGGAACGGATGGTTCCAGAAATGATCCTCATGGAGGAATATAATTTGGAATCGACCAAGTGGACATGGGGGCTACGGAACCATCCTGGGGCACAGTATTCTGCAGTGGAACAGCATAATGCCAGAGAGGATGATCGTAGTGTGGAAGCGCTCGCGCCCCATGAGGAGCTGGCCAGTCTTGCCATGATGTTATTCCTCGCGCCCACCTTTGCTGCAGTTTTTATGAGATGTTCGTGAAATGACAGAGTGCGATCGAGAGTAACGCCAAGATAGACTGGCTGGGCTTCATGCCGGATTCTCGTATCACCAAGCTGCACATTAAGCTCACACCAGGCCGAGGCATGGCGTAGATGGAAAACAGATGATACCGTTTTTGCAGTGCTAGGGATTAGTCACCATTTTTTACAGTCATCAGATATCAGAGACATGTCTTTCGTGAGTGTTTCCTCGAGGATGTCGAACTTGGATGCCTGAGTTGCACAGCAGATGTCATCAGCGTAGATGAACTTCCTTGAAGAAGTTTCTGGGAGGTCATTGATGTAAATATTAAATAGCATAGGAGCCAGAACAGAGCCCTGGGGGAGGCCACTTGAGACAAGTCTCCATCTGCTAGACTTGTCACCCAGATGCACCCGGAATCTTCTGTTTTGGAGAAGAAACGATATAGTGTTGGCCACCCATGGAGGCAGGCCTCTTGAGATCTTGACTAGGAGACCACGGTGCCAGACCGTGTCATAGGCTGCTGTGAGATCGACAAAGACAGCACCCGTCTTTAAATTCTTCTGGAATCCATTTTCAATGTAAATTGAGAGGGCCAGGGCTTGTTCGCAGGTAGATCTTCCTGGGCGGAAACCAGCTTGGGCGGGTGATAGGAATTTCTCTGTAAGATGAGAAATACGTGACAGAAGCAGCCTCTCAAGGAGTTTGTAACACACGGAGAGGAGAGAAATTGGTGTATAGCTGGCGGCCAGTGTTGGGTCTTTCTTTGGTTTCAAAACCGCTATAATCTTCGCACGACGCCAAACTTTGGGCATAGACTCAGATTCCAAGATGTGGGACAGGAATGAAGCGAGCCACTTCTTTGCCGCGGGGCCCAGGTTAAGAATGAGTTCTGGGGTGATGTTATCATAGCCAGCAGCCGTTCCCGGTTTAACCCTCTTCAAAGCGTCTTCCAGTTCAGACAGTGTAAAGGGAGAGAGTTTTGGAGATGGACAAGATAACCGGAAGTGGGATGACCACTCGTGGGAAATTTCTCTTTTCCAGACTGGGTCGATCTTAGCACGTCCAACTTGAGTTAGGTGACTGGCCACTGAGTTTGGAGATACGTGAGGATGGGAGACGGGAGGGGGTTGGCTACCGGCACCCAGACTATGAAGAAGCTTCCAGGCCTTCCTACTTGAGTGGGTGAAGTTCAGACTTTCCGTGAGTTGTTGCCAGCGGGCTTGGCGTGCTGCATCCAGGGAGGCAATGAGATGGTCGGCCACATCTGGGTCGCCCGACTCATCATACTGCTTTAGTAGTTGCTCGCATTCAGCATCAAGACAAGGCGTATAGTTAGCACGTCTCCCACGAGGAATGGCTTGGGAAGCTGCTTTGAAGATGGCTTGGCGGAAGCGCCTGTAGGAATCTTTAGAGGGGATAGAGTTAATTGGAATTGCAGGAATAGATTTGTTGGTACGATCACTGAACAGACGCCAGTTTGCTTTCCGAAAGCAAAGTATGTATGGTGGTGCAGGGGATTGAACCTGGGGACTTTGGAGCCTCAGGCATGAGTCTCTTTGCATAACCATTATGTTATCTACCCCCACCCCCTACATTTACATATTCATGAACGGATACTTTTTTTTTTTTGACCAGAGCACTGCTCAGCTCTGGCTCGAACATCCTTGAGCTTTGCGCCACGTGCGCAAAGCACAAGGACCAGCATAAGGATCCCGGTTCAAGACCCCTGCTCCCCACCTGCAGGGGAGTGGCTTCACAGGCGGTGAAGCAGGTCTGCAGGTGTCTGTCTTTCTCTCCCCCTCTCTGTCTTCCCCTCCTCTCTCCATTTCTCTCTGTCCTATCCAACAACGAATAGTGTCAACAATGGCAATAATAATAACCACAACGAGGCTACAACAACAAGGGCAACAAAAGGGGGAAAAAATGGCCTCCCAGAGCGGTGGATTCATGGTGCAGGCACCGAGCCCAGCAATGACCCTGGAGGGAAAAAAAAAAAAAAAGGAGGAAAGGAAGCGAAGCAGTGGTCTGTCCCGACCATGCCTTCCTGCACTCACAGGCCAGCCGGTTGGGAGGTTAGGACACAGCCCAGAATGCTTCCCGGGCTGCTCATCTGCCACCAGCCTTTCTTCACCTCTGTGCTTCTGTCTTTTCTGTAATGAGACAGAAACGGACCGGGTGTGTTGCGTTTTCAGTATGACATCTGTGTAGCATGAATATGATTTATGTGTTGATTTACTTCTAGTTTTTGTTCCTTTTTTGTTGTTTTGGTGGTGGTGGTTGTTTTTTTTTTAAAAGAATTTATTTATTTATTTATTCATGAGAGAGATAGGAGGAGAGAAAGAACCAGACATCACTCTGGCACATGTGCTGCCGGGGACCAAACTTGGGAGACAATCCAATGCTTTCTCCACTGCGCCACCTCCCGGACCACTGTTGTTTTGGTTTTTGCGGAGTGGTATTCCACTGTGTGACTGTACCCCGTTTGTTTAACCATCACCCTTTGAAGGACACTTGTGAGTAAAGCTGCTTCAAGTTTACAGCAGTATTTTTTGTGTGAATCTACTTTGTTATCCTTCACCTCCTTCTCCTTTTGAGATTTATTTATTTTTGCCTCCAGGGTTATCACTGGGGCTTGGTGCCTACACTGAATCCACTGCTCCTGGGGGCCATTTTTCCCATTTTGTCGCCCTTGTTGTAGTTGTTATTGTATAGTCACTGCTGTTGATGTCGTTGTTGTTGGCTAGGACAGAGAGAGATTGAGAGGGGGAGAGAACGACAGACACCTGCAGACCTGCTTCACCACTTGTGAAGCGACTCCCCTGCAGGTGGAACGCTGGGGGCTCGAACCGGAGTCCTTGGGCTTTGTGCCTTGTGCGTTTAACCTGCTGTGCTACTGCCCAGCTCCCTTCAGATTTATTTATTTATTTAAAATTTTTTATTTATAAAAAAGAAACACTGACTAAACCACAGGATAAGAGGGGTACAACTCCACATAGTTCCCACCACCAGATCTCTCCGTATTCCACCCCCTCCCCTGACAGCTTTCCTATTCTTTATCCCTCTGGGAGTGTGGACCCAAGGTTATTGTGGGATGCAGAAGGTGGGAGGTCTGGCTTCTGTAATTGCTTCCCCGCTGAACATGGACGTTGGCAGGTGGATCCACACTCCCAGCCTGTCTCTCTCTTTCCCTAGTGGGGCAGGGCTCGGGGGAGTGGAGCTCCTGGACACATTGGTGGGGTCGTCTGTCCAGGGAATGGGTGTGAGAGATTCATTTTGAGTAAAGCCTTAGATAACACAACAGGCCTAAATAGAGACTCTCTCTTGTATGTGACCACCCAGTCTTTCCAGAGCTGTTTCTCAAGCAGCTGACCCTTCCTGCAAGCTGGCCTGCTGTGGTCTCTCCCTTCCATCTGCAGCTGTCTTGTCTAAAGCTGTTGTATGCTTTACAAAAGCCACACTGTCGTGGCTGCCGTGGCCTCTCCCTTCCGTCTGCAGCTGTCTGTCTAAAGCCACGCTGTCGTGGCTGCCGTGGCTTTGTGTTCTTTGTTCTTGTCATTATGAGTACTTTCCACTGTCATGTGACTGTCAGACTCAGCTTGTTGGAACCTGCTTAGTAACTCAGTGGGATTCTTACTGGGGCAGGTTTGTCTCTAGGTGGGGAGAGAAACGACTGGCACCAGGGCACTACCACCTGCCTCCTCCTGGTTTCTTTTGCCAGTGTTTTTGTAGTTTTCAGCTTGCCAGTCCTGCATATGTTCTGTTAGATTTGTGTGTGCGGTATCTCTGGCCTCAAAGAGAACTTCTAGTTTGTTTTCGATGGAGACTGGGAGGCGACGAGACTGAGGGTGTAAGCAGCCACGGCATCAGAACTTCCTTCAGTGTGGCGGCCGGCCGAGCCTCAGGCCTACACGGGGCATGGCAGCGCACTGTCCACATGAGCTAGCCACACTTGGCCAGCCCGAGCGTGCTGTTGTACTGTGACCGGCTCTGTGCTAGGGAGCTTCGCCTGCAGCCTTGCTGAACACGCCTGTTACTTCTTGAGCTCTTACGGAGCCTCAGATTGGCTTCATAGAGGTTCCTAGCTGCAGAGGGAGTGAGATGTTTGTTTCCTAGTAGCTCTGCCTTTTACCTGTGTTTTCGTATCTTATTGCGCTGACCAGGACTATCAGTGGTGACGCAGACATTCTGACCTTCATGGTGAAAACATTCGGTGTTTTATAGATACGAGAGCAAAAAGTCTGATATTAACTGGGTTTTGTAGATGTTCTTTATCAGGTTAAGGGGAGTTCTTTTGGGGGCTAGAGAGTGGTACCTGATTGAGCTCACACATTAAAGTATGTCAGGGGGCTGGGCGGTGGCGCACCTGCTAAGTGCACATACCATCATACGCAAGGATCCAGGTTCAAATCCCCGGTCTTCACCTGCAGGGGGAAAGCTTCACAAACGGTGAAGCAGGTCTGCTGGCGTGTCTCTCTGTCTCTCTGTATCTCTCCCTCTCTCCATATATATACTCCCATCTTGGTTTCTCTGTCTTATCAAATTAAATAAGTTTTTTTTTTAAGTGTGTAAGGACCTGGGTTCAAGGCCGTGCTCCCCACCTGCATGGGAGAGGCTTCATAAGTGGTGAAGCAGGGCTGCCTTCCCTCCCAACTTCTCTGTCTCTATCCAAAATAAGTAAAATATATATATATATATATATATATATATATATATATATATATATATTTTAAAAACTGGGCTGGGTGATGGTGCACCTAGCTGAGTGCACATATTACAATTTGGGGTTTGAGACCCTGGTCCCCATTTGCAGGGGTAAAGCTTTGTGAGTGGTGAAACAGCACTGTAGGTGTCTCTCTGTTTCTCTCACCACCTTCCCTCTTTATTTCTGGCTGTCTAGCCAATAAATAAATAAAGATAATTAAAATAAATTTAAAAGGGGGGCGGGCAGTAGTGTATCTGGTTAAGCGCAGGTGGCCCAAAGCACAAGGACTGGCGTAAGGATCCCAGTTCGAGCCCCCAGCTCCCCACCTGCAGGGGAGTCGCTTCACAGGCGGTGAAGCAGGTCTGCAGGTGTCTGTCTTTCTCTCCCCCTCTCTGTCTTCCCCTCCTGTCTCCATTTCTCTCTGTCCTATCCAACAACGACATCAACAACAACAACAAATCGGGGGGGAAAGATGGCCTCCAGGAGCAGTGGATTCATAGTGCAGGCACCTAGCCCTAACCTAGCCCTAGCAATAACCTTGGAGGCAAGATAAATAGCACAAAACAAAAAAAGGGAGGAGTTCCTTTGTTCATAGTGTATCTGTCGTGAGTGGTTGTTAGATGCTCTGCATCTGTCTGTGTGTCTCTTTGTTAGAAAAGGTGAACTGCATTATCTCAAGGTATGCTTTGTAAATGGAATGTCTAGTCTCTTTTCTGTAATGATTTCTGAGGCTTCAGTGCTCCAGGTTGACATTTCAGATAGAGTGCGATGGAGAGGGGAGAGAGGTCACAGCACCAAAGCGTCCTTCCTTGTGGCGGGGGCTGGGTCGAACCTGGGCTGTGTGCACAGAGCACACTAGGCGGCCTGAATGCACACGTCTTAAGTGTCACAGCCAGTGAGGTTTTGACAAGTGCCAGGTGATCCACAAGCCCGGGGAGGCGCTCTCCCTGCCACCCCCCATGTCCCTGTGCAGCCACCTGCTGGCCGTGCCCTCCCACTCTGATTATTCACTTTGACACTCAGATTCTCTACCATTTGACCCATCAGAGCTGCTACCTCAGGCCCATGCCCCTCTGAGCACTCCTCTTCTCTGGCCCAGGATGGCAAAGGTTTGGCGCCACACGGGGCCGGCCATCTCTCGTGGAGCTTAGTTTGGTGGGAGTGGCCGTCTGGGTCTGCCTGGGAGCGTGGCTGGTTGAAGAGCTGCTTTGCAACACACAGCTTGTCATACTGACTGGGGACATGGTCTTGCACCTGGAGGCCCTGGAAGCTCAGGTACGCACGCCTGTCCCGGGCCGGTCTTGCCCCCAGTCTCCGATACCCTTCGATGGCGGGCCTCGAGCCAGCCACCGCCCTTGTCCTTGCTGGGTGGGTGCGAGTGCTCCGAGACCATGGCTGTGGCTGGAAGCCACAGGGATGAAATAGGAAACATCCATGGCCAGACCGGCCCAGTGGTTGTGCGTGGTCGCCCATTCCAGGCTGCACCCCTGGGTGCTGTGGGCTCCATGAGTGCAGCGTCACGCCTCACGCCTGTGAAGAGCTGGATGGCAGTTCTTAAACTTCTTGGTGTTTTCTTAGAATGTCCAGCTGCAGAGAAAAGCTGAGCACATGACTCCATCAGCACCTGTAGCCCAGGGTTTAGGCGCTGTTGGTCTGACTCATTCCACTGCTAGTACAATCACAGTGATTTTATGACTTCCTTAGCATACGTGATATACTTGACGGTAACTAAAGCCCTAAGAAAGGAAAAACAAGGAGGCTTGATTTTGAATTACAGTCTTTGAAGCAAGTACTTGGCTAAGAATATTTGAAACGAGTTAGTTAGGAGAGCTGAGGTAGGAAAAAAGCCTTTGTTTTCTTTGAAAAAGCCATCTCACTAAGAGTTTCATGAGCCAACTGTAAGGTTTATTTTCCCCAGTGGGATTCTGGAAATAGAGATTCTCGGGTTGAGAAGGTAATATACTGGCTGTGCAAAAAAGACTTGCACGCCAGGGTCCGGGTGGTGGCACACCTGGTTGAGCACACATGTTACAATGCACAAGGACCCAGGTTCAAGTCCCTGGTCCCCACCTGCAGGGGGAAAGCTTCATGAGTAATGAAGCAGGGCTGCAGGTGTCTGTCTCTCTTCCTTTCTATCCCCCTCCCCTCTCGATTTCTGGCTGTCTCTGTCCAATAAATAAATAAAGATAATTTAAAAAATTAGAAAAAAAGACTTTCATGCCAAGACTCTGAGATCCCAAGTTTAGATTTTGACACCACCATCAGCCAGAGCTGGTTAAAAAAAAAACAAAAAAAAACTTTATGGTTGAGGTCAGGGAGGGACTGAGTTGGAGAGCTATGGGCGGACACATCTCAAGCCCCAAGTTTGACATCTGTCACAGAGTAAGAATGCTGGTCTTGCTCCCTCCATTTCTTGTACAAATCTCTCTCACGTGTGATATAAAAATAACTTCCTGTATTACACATCTATCAACTTCTGTCTGCTTCCAAAGGGTTTTGAGGTAATAGCGCAGAGGAAGCGTTGTATGTGAAGTGACACATTCAGACACATACTTTTTAAAAAATTTATTTATTTATTCCCTTTTGTTGCCCTTGTTTTATTGTAGTTGTTGTTGTTGGTGTCATCGATGTTGGAGAAATGGAGAAGATGAGAGAGAAATGGAGAGAGGAGGGGAAGACAGAGGGGGAGAGAAAAGCAGACACCCGCAGACCTGCTTCACCGCCTGTGAAGCGACTCCCCTGCAGGTGGGGAGCTGGGGACTCGAACCGGAATCCTTACGCCGGTCCTTGTGCTTTGCGCCACATGCGCTTAACTCGCTGTGCTACCACCCGACTCCCATGTACTTTTTTTTTTTTAAAAGAATTTATTTATTCATGAGAAAGATAGGAGGAGAGAAAGAACCAGACATCACTCCAGTACATGTGCTGCCGGGGATCGAACTCAGGACCTCATGGTTGAGAATCCAGTGCTTTATTCACTGTACCACCTCCCAGACCACTTTAATTTTTTTTTAACATTTATTTATTTTCCCTTTTGTTGCCTTTGATATTTTTTATTGTTGTTGTAGTTATTGTTGTTATTGTTGGATAGGACAGAGAGAAATGGAGAGAGGAGGGGAAGACAGAGGAGGAGAGAGACAGACAGACCTGCAGACCTGCTTCACCGCCTGTGAAGCGACTCCCCTGCAGGTGAGGAGCCTGGGGCTCGAACCAGGATCTTTAACGCCGGTCCGTGTGCTTTGCACCACATATGCTTAACCCACTGCGCTACCGCCCGACCCCCCTCTTAGGCCTTTTTAAATAAAAAGTATGTGTCTGGGAGTCTGGCTGTAGCTCAGCAGGTTAAGTGCACGTGGCGCAAAGCGCAAGGACTGGCGGAAGGATCCCGGTTCGAGCCCTCGGCTCTTCACCTGCAGGGGAGTCGCTTCACAGGCGGTGAAGCAGGTCTGCAGGTATTTTTCTTTCCTCCTCTTCGTTTTCCCCTCCTCTCTCCATTTCTCTCTGTCCTATCCAGCAATGATGACATCAATAACCACAACAAGGTTACAACAACAAGGGCAACAAAAAAAAAAGGGGGTGATGGCCTCCAGGAGCAGTGGATTCATGGTGCAGGCATTGAGCCCCAGCAATAACCTTGGAGGCAAAAAAAAAAAAGCCTAAGAGAATGTATCCAGCCAAGCGGTGGCACACTTGGTTGGGCGCACACATTACCATGTGCAAGGACCTGGGTTTGAGCCCCGGTTCCCACCTGCAGGGAGGAAGCTTCATGAATGGTGAAGCAGGGCTGCAGGCGTCTCTTTCCCTTCCCCTCTCTATCTTCCTCTTTCTCAATTTCTGGCTATCTCTATTCAATAAATAAATAAATTTATAATAATGATAATAATGTATGTTATTTTTATGTTAGATAAAATTAATTATTACCCATAATCCCACCCTGACACAAAGATTTTATGTATGTGTGCCACTTTCATATTATATCTTTTAAATAAAAATTTCAAGAGCAGTAAGAGAGAACCAGAGTGTCACCCTGGCTGTGTAGTGCCAGGCATTGAACTCAGGGCCTCATGATTTGGGTCGGATGTTGTGCCCTCTATGCCACCACTGCCCGGCCTGCTGTAGCTGTGCTCGTTCTTTTCTGTTTTTATAGGGTTGGTTATCAGCACGGCTCAGGTTTGAGCTATGTGAATTTGAGTGAATTTGTTGTCTTGCCTCCAGGGTTATCGATTCCAGCACTATAAGTCCACTGCTCCCGGCGACCATCCCCCCTTCTCATTTTATGGGATAGGACAGAGAAATTCAGAGAGGAGGGACATATAGGAAGGAAGAAAGAGGGTGGAGGGTAGATAGCATAATGATTATGCTAACAGACTCTCATGCTTGAGGCTCCAAAGTCCCAGGTTCAATCCCCCCCGCACCATCATAAGCCAGAGCTGAACAGTGCTCTGGTTAAAATTTTTTTTTAAATTAAGAATAAAAAAAGGAGAGAGAGAGAGGAGAAGAAATCTTTCGGGAGGGAGGGAGTGATCTCTAGACCTTTTTCACTACTCGTGAAGTGTCCCCTCGGCAGGTGGAGAGTGGGGTCTTGAATCTGGATCCATGTACATGGCAGTGTGTGTAACTGGGTGCACCACAGCTTGGTCCTCGCTTAGTATTTCTGTCCCTATATTCCGTCTGTATTGGGGTGGAGGGGTAGGCCTAGGGGAGTGAAGCCCCAGTGATGACCAGGAAAAAATGATGGTGATGAATGTATCCCAGTCTTGTAACCACAAACCATCACTTATTATTATTTTTTTATTCCCTTTTGTTGCCCTTGTTGTTTTATTGTTGTAGTTAATTGATGTTGTTGTTCTTGGATAGGACAGAGAGAAATGGAGAGGGGAAAGAGAGACACCTACAGACCTGCTTCACCACCTGTGAAGTGACTCCCCTGCAGGTGGGGAGCTGGGGGCTCAAACCGGGATCCTTAACACTGATCCTTGTACTTTGTGCCACGTGCGCTTAACCCGCTGCACTACTACCTGACTCCCAAACTATCACTTCTTGTACTTCTTTCTGGAAGGCAGCTATGCTCACCACTATACCACCAACGCTACTTCTTTCTGAATAACTAAGTCTATTCTTGCTTCTTCCTTTTTTTTTTTTTCACCAGAGCACTGGCTTGTGGTGTGGGGAATTGAACCTGAGACTTTGGAATCTCAGGCACGAGAGTTTGTTTGCATAACCCCCTGCAAGTGTTAACCCGGCTTTGACCTAGCACGTTATGACTGGGCCCTCCTCAATAGCTATCGAACAGGCCATGGCCGGTGCGCCGCTGTGTTCCATCGCTGGGGAGCCAGAGACGACCCGAACTGCCCCTGCGGCTCCAGACAGACTATGACCCACATAGTCAACGACTGCCACCTCTCCAGATTCAAAGGAGGTCTCGAAACTTGACATCAGGCTCAACCTGACGCTGTTGACTGGCTACGGAAGAAGGGCAAACGCTAGAAGAAGAAGAACCATTATGCGATCTCCTTCTCCCTTCCTCCCTCCCCAGAGTTGTTGCTGGGACTCGGTGCCTGCATGATAACTCCGCCACTCCTTGTGACCATTTCTTTTCTTTTTTTATCTTTTACTTATAGAGACAGAGAGAGACCTGCAGCATTGGCTCTATTGCTTGTGAAATTTCTCCCCTGCAGGTGGGGCCTGGGGACTTGAACACAGATCCCTACATGGTGACGTGTGTGCCACCTCTGGGTCCCTGAGTCTTTCTGCCCTAACTTGTCTTTTCTGTGAGCTACATCTTTATTCAACTGTTTAGACTTTCTGTAAATTGTAGTAAGTTGTTGTGACAGTTTTCCTTACAATGGAGCAAATACAGTTCAGCTGGCTGTTTGCTTTACAAGACGTCCCTTCCACTGGGTGGCCTGATGGCCCATGAATGGCCCACGTTTGGCCTTCGGTTCTGTCCAGGCCATTCCCTGAGCCACTCGACCGCCCGACACCTGGCCTGGTGGTCAGGCGGGCTCTGTCCTTGCTCTGGGGCTCACTCCCCTCTGCCCCTGCCCCTGCCCTGCAGCCCAGCCAGTGAGGTCTTCACTGCAGGTGTCTTATTTTCAGTCCAGAACCTCTTTGGTACTTTGTTTGGACGTGGTGCTTGTGATGCTGAAGGCTGAACTCGGGTTTTCACACGTGCTTTCTGGTGCTAAGCCGTATCCCTGGCCCAGCTCCGTCCGTGGAGCTGAGAGGCGCCGCTTTGACACTACTGCTACCGCCCGCATTCTGCTCCTCTTGTCTCTGCTGCTGCCTTGCAGTGCTGGGGGCTGGGTCTCGGCTTCTGGTTGTCCTGTCCTTTTTTTTTTTTTTTTTTTGGCTGGGGCTCAGTGCCTGCACCATGAATCCACTGCTCCTGGAGGCTATTTTTTTTCTCCTTTTGTTGTCCTATCCTTGTTGTAGTTATTATTATTGTTTTATTGTTGTTGTTGGATAGGACAGAGAGAAATGGAGAGAGGAGGGGAAGACAGAGAGGGGGAGAGAAAGACAGACACCTGCAGACCTGCTTCACTGCCTGTGAAGCGACTCCCCTGCAGGTGGGGAGCCGGGGGCTGGAACCAGGATCGTTGTGCTGGTCCTTGCTCTTTGTGCCAGGTTGTCCTTTTCAGTAGTTCCTCCTTTCTGTCAGGGTGGTCTCTTTGTAAAGCCACAATACGTTCCCGCTGCTGGTTCCAGCCTGTGGGTTGCGGGGCTGGTCCTGCAATTATTTTCTGAGGACACCTCGTGGTCCCATGTGCATTTGGGAGTTGCTTTGAGTTGGGCTTTAGACATTGCGAAGGATAGGGCACAGAACTCTGATTTTTACTACCTCCTGTTTGGTCTTTGAGTTCGTTGACTTGAAGCTACAAATTCTGTCTTCTGAGCCATAGGTTGTCCCTGAAGCCTCCTGTGACACCTGTGCTTGGCATCTGTGTGTCTGTCTGGCCGGTCTACAGGCTCTGGGATGAAGGGGAGACCTCGACAGCCCCCCGTTGCTAGTCCAGGGCTCCTCAGCCCTGCTGGTGCCCTTGGAACGGTTTCTTGGATGGGCCCTCAGGGCCTGGTCCAGCTGTCAGAGCAACTTCTCTCCCTCCTATACCTTCTGACTTTATGCTTATCCAGCAGGAATAGTAACCGTTTCTGAGGGCAGAGCCTTTGTCATCTTCTTTAGTTAGAAATAAGTAAATCAGTAAAACTTGAGCCTCCGAGGAGATGGAGTAGATAGAGCGCTGGACTTGAAGGCACGTCGTCCTGAGTTGAGCCCTAGCGTTTGCCTGAGTGATGCACTGGTTCTCTCATTAGTGGGTAAATCTTTTTGTGACCCAGTGACTAGCACAGTGGGTAGAGCGTCTGACCTGCAAGGCTGAGGGCTTGGATTTGATTACCAACATTACATGTGCCAGAGTTCTGCTCTGGTGTGTTCCCCCCTTCCCTCTCTCTCAGTAGTAAATATGTTTTAAAAACTTGACTAAGTAATCCATGTTATCACCAACTGGAAGATTTTAGGAAAGTGTAGACACGTGAACTGCAAGCTCCCTGTGATCCTGTCTCCAGAGATAACCACTCTTCACACATCCTGCTTTTTCAGTCATTCTTTCCTTCCTGGCCTTTCCCCCTTTCCTCCATCCTTCTGAAGTGGAAGTGGGAATGTCTGTCTGCCCTTGGATTGACTCCCAGCCTCTCTCTTCCCTGTGGTGTGGCCGCAAGGGTCCGTGGTGCCCGTTCCTGGGGCTTCACTGTGGTGCTGAGCCTCCCTCGTGGGTAGAGTAGCTGCAGGGAGGACAGAGCTGGGGAGGCAGGGGCTTCCGGGCTCCGCTCCTTTCTGTCCTGCTCAGTAGCTTTTCATCCAGACACTTTAAAGAACACATGTGCGTGTATTTCATTTGCCTCTGTATAGCAAGTGGGAGGCTTACGGCAAAAACAGCTTCTTGATATCCCAGAGTTCTAGATAGAGAGAGAGAGAGGAGGAGAGAGAGAGACACACAGACCAGAGCCCTGCTCAGCTCTGGCTGATGGTGGTGCTGAGGATTGAACCTGGGACTTCAGAGCCTCAGGCGGGAGGGTCTTTTGCAGAACCACTGTACTGTTTCCCCAGCCCCCAGCTTTCCTTTTTATTCAGTTTTTTCCCCCTGTGTATGATGACAGGTAGTGTATCTGCTCAGAGACTGAGCTGTTTGAGGAGTGAGGCTCTAGTCTCCCTCATTCTGTCTGCAAAGCCATGCAGCCTCTCTCCAGAGGGCTTCAGATTTGCACTGGTAGGGATATTCCATTTAGAACCAGAAGCTTTTGCAATTATTTTTTTTCCTCCAAAGGTAAGTTAGAGCTTTACCATATGTACATAGATGTTATATTTGCTTATTTAAATATACTGGGCAGCCATCATTGCTCTTGTGAAAATGGAGTGAGGTCAGTATCTGGGATAATCATGACAGCTTTGGCGAAACTTCATGCTCATGCTTCATTTGGTGAGCAGACTCTCAGCTTCCCTCTCTTCTTTTCAGCCGCAAGCCCTCACAGGAACCCTGGTGACAGGGGCTGGAAGTGCACTAGAGACCGAGGCCTTTAAGAGGCAGCAGGCGGGACCCCCAGCAGGTAGGTCACAGCTGAGGCTCACACAGCCTCTGCAGCCCTGCGGCCCACGCCCCAGAGCTTGGCTAGGGTCTGCCCACCTTGAAGGCTGGTTTTTCTCTCTGTTCTGTGGTTATCTGTGGGACAGAATGACGAGACTGTTGCTGTGTGCTGAAGTGGGAGTTTTCAGTTGAATAGGTTTGTTTCTGTGTGCATTGGTAGGCCTTTGATCACCGTGTTATAGTTAAATGTAAAGCCATTTGCTTT
The DNA here is from genome assembly GCF_950295315.1 of Erinaceus europaeus. Classification (NCBI taxonomy): domain Eukaryota; kingdom Metazoa; phylum Chordata; class Mammalia; order Eulipotyphla; family Erinaceidae; genus Erinaceus; species Erinaceus europaeus. The sequence goes on along the minus strand of NC_080167.1, from coordinate 546,030 downwards.
TTCAAATTGTCGTTAGTCTTCCTTTAAGATAGAGCTAGAGAGTGAAAAAGACTACCAAAGCGTCCTGCAGTGCAGCAGGGGCTAGGTTTGAACCTGGGTTGTGTGCGTCACAAAGCAGCACACTAGCCAAGTGAGCTATTTGCTGCCTTGGTGTTATTTAATTATTTATTTATTTTTACCGGAGCTCTGCTCGGCTCTGGCTTGTGGTAGCACGGGTGATTGAACCTGGGACTTTGGAGTCTCAGGCAGGAGGATCTCTTTGCAGAACCATTATGCTGTCTACACCCGCCCTTTCATTCACTTTCAAGCTGATTTTTTTCCCTTCAAATGATGAAGCCGCCACACATCTATCATGATAGGCCCATGGGTGGGGCTGCAGAGGCTGCGTGAGCCTCAGCTGTGACCTACCTGCTGGGGGTCCCGCAGGTGATCTTGGTGTAGTGTCTGTTCCCTACCACAGAGGTCACAGCTCCCAGACTCCTAAGCATGGACGTTTTGCCAGGTCTCTGCTGTTCCATACAGGTCTTGCGACAAATGTTGTTGTGAAAAGTCCAGATGTGATCATACACATCACTTTTTTTTGCCTCCAGGGTTATTGCTGGGGCTTGGTGGCTGCACTAGAAATCCTCTGCTCCTGGAGGCCATTTTTTCCCTTTTTGTTGCCCTTGTTGTTCATCGTTGTTTTTTGTTATTGTTGTTATTGCTGTCATTGTTGTTGGATAGGACAGAGAAATATAGGAGGGGAAGACAGAGAGGGGGAGAGAAAGACAGACACCTGCAGACCTGCTTCCCCACCTGTGAAGCGACCCCAATGCAGATGGGGAGTCGGGGGTTCGAACCGGGATCCTTACACTGGTCCTTGCGCTTCATGCCATATGCGCTTAACCCGCTGCACTACCGCCCGGCCCCCTAAATCCTGTTTTTTGATGAATACATAATTTTCCGTTTGTTTTTTATTACGACCACCTCATTGTCTCACAATCAGCATGGTACTGGAGATTGGATCTCAAATCCCTCTTTTCTTCCTGTAATTGATGTTGACGTGTTTATCATCCTCTCCCTGAAGCCAGGCGGGTGGGTCAGAGCGTCTGTGCAGGTGTGTTTGTGCTGCTAAGTCAGATTGTGCGATACGGGGCCTGTCGCTGTTGGGCCAGGTGTGGCTCGCCTCCGAGTCTCCCCGCAGTGTTGACCTTGTGGATTCGTCACTTTGCCAGCTGTTTGTGCCCATTTTGTCTATGTGGTTGCTGACACATCTGATTTTTAAGATCCTTCTAAACGTCGGGTAAATCGGCCTTTTGCTTACCGTGTGTGTTGCAAGTATCGGGTTGTTGCTTTTTCTTTGTCTTCTCATTTTCCTAATGCAGAGAGATTAATGACCTCTGAATTTGATTCATGCTTAGAAGACCTCCTTGTCCAAAGATCATCTTAAAAACTTAGACGTGTTTTACCGACTACTACTACCGTGGCTTTTTACATCAAACTGCACCTTTTCTGAAAATCGTTCTAGAGCAGTCTAAGAGACCTCGGCTTGAAGCGGGTCACCAAGGGGTAGTTTTCCAGCACCCAGGGGTGAATGCAGGAGTTCCTCTTCAGCAGTTAATGCCGACAGTCCAAGGTAAGGCTGGCTCTAGAACGTGCCCCTAGCCCACGGCGAGGGTGTGCACACAGGGCGGCAGGCGGTGCCTGCCGTGCCGGGGCGAGCCCGTGTCTCGGGGAGTCTCTGAAGTCGGGGCAGTTCTCAGCCCCGGTTAGACCCCACGAAGACTCATGAGGACCAGTTCTGTCGCTGTCTGCCACCGCCACGCGTCTCACTGTGCGCAGCCTGCGCTTGGGCCCCTGTGGCCGCGGGAGGCCTGTGCCTTCCCGGTGCTTTTGCTCGGGGCTGCCACGTAGAGGTCACTGGCGTTGCGTGTCCGTGTGCCCGTCTGTAGATGTCCTCTCATCTCGTTTTACGTGTCCTGCCTGTCTGGTTTCCCTCGGGGGGTCCCACGTGTAGCCGTGAGCTCTCCTGGGGAGGGCGAGGCTGAGGTCAGTGTGCCTGGTTCTCCTGTCTTGTAGGAGGGATGCCCCCGGCACCCCAGGCCGCTCAGCTTGCCGGACAGAAGCAGAGTCAGCAGCAGTACGACCCCTCCACGGGCCCCCCGGTGCAGAACGCCGCCAGCCTGCACACGCCGCCCCCACAGCTCCCCAGCCGGCTGCCCCCCGCCGTGCCCCTCGCCCCCACACTGCAGTTCCCCCCGCAGCTGGTGGAGCCTCCAGCCCAGCTCCAGGTCCCGGCGAAGACCCAGCCGCCCGGCGCCCCCGGTCCCGCACCGCCTGGCAGCCAGCTCCCGGCTGCCCCTGCGCAGCCCCTGCCACCAGCCCTCCACGTCCCGCCGCCTGGGAAGGCTCAGATGCAGGGCCCGCCACCCTCGGCCCCGCCACAGGTACTGGGGAGCCCTTGCTCAGGTGTGACTCTGTCAGGGAGCACATTCCTGATCCTTGTGCAGCTGCGTCAGTGAGGCTAGCAGCAGGGTCCCCCACCCACAGCCGGGCCACTGCTCTTCTGTGCAGCCTTGAGGTGGGGCGGGGGCTCCCTCGGCCTGACAGGTGGCACAGTGCCCTCCGCCGCTGAGTGCTTTTGCCCTGAAGTTTCTTTAGTTTCTTCAGCTGTGACTCGGGAGACCAGAGCGCGTCCTGTCTCTCCTGTGCCCCCTTCTGAGGGGCTCCCCTTTGAGCTGAGGTTCTTTCTGGTCCTTTGCCATTGGTAGTGAGGCGTGAACTTAGGGAGCAGTGGAACAGCAGAACCCCTCAGCTCGAGGTGTCCGGTCTGGGACAACCTCCTCCCTGCAGCCTGTGAGGTCACACCTGAGGGAGAGGAGGGGAGAGGGACCTTCTTGGGTTCTGAGGCAAGCAGTCTTCTGCCCTGAACACCATCCGCACGCAGTCTTCCTGTGTCACTTGACCTGCCTGCATGTGAGAGGGTGCGGTAGGTGTGGCTTTTGAACTCCTTCCAGAGCTGTGGCCATGTCGCAGCTGGGTGGGCTGGTGGCCTTCCTGAAGCACCGGGGGAGGGAATGTGTTTCTGTCGCCGGCGTGAGCTTTGCTGCTAGATGCCAGGCAGCACGTCCACTGGTGGCTGTGCCCAGGGACAAGAAAGGTGGCTTAGCTGACAGGAAGCCGCGCCGCTGAGTGGGTTTTCCTGGGCTGGTGCCTCCTCCTGGCAGAGATGGAAGGTGAACTGTGGTGGCAGCACGTCCTCACCCCTGAGACTTCTGCTACTGTCCCAGTGTGTGGGGTGTATGTTCTGTGTTCCTGCCCCTATGGGACATGTGTGTGTGTGTGTGTGTGTCCTGTGTTCCTGCCCCTGTGGGACGTGTGTGTGTGTCTTGTGTTCCTGCCTCTGTGGACTGTGTGTGTGTGTCCTGTGTTCCTGCCCCTGTGGGACGTGTGTGTGTGTGTGTGTCCTGTGTTCCTGCCTCTGTGGACTGTGTGTGTGTGTGTGTGTGTGTGTGTGTGTGTGTGTCCTGTGTTCCTGCCCCTGTGGGATGTGTGTGTGTGTGTGTGGTGTGTCCTGTGTTCCTGCCCCTGTGGGATGTGTGTGTGTCGTGTGTCCTGTGTGACTCGTGTGCGGGTTCACACACACACACACACACAGCCAGTCCTCTGCTGCCCTTTGCCGTCAGGACTACCTACAGCAGACCTCTCAGTCCTGTGCCTGCCAGGGTCAGATACACAGCGGGTCAGGAAGGTGTTTGTAAATCGGGAGGAAGCTGACACACTTGGGCATTCTTTGAAACTTTTGGGGTGACTGAGAGCTGACTCTCCCTCAGAGCTCACATTTGGCTGAGCCCGAGAACCCAGGTCTGGGCTCCTGGCTGCCACCTGGAGCACCTGCAGGGGACCCTCACAAGTGGGATAGTGGGGTCTCCCTGTCAGTCTCTCACCCACTGTCTTTAACAAAAAGTCTGTCCTCCCCACCTGCAGGGGAGTCGCTTCACAGGCGGTGAAGCAGGTCTGCAGGTGTCTTTCTCTCTCCCTCTCTTGTCTTCCCCTCCTCTCTCCATTTCTCTCGGTCCTATCTAACAATGATGACATCAATAACAACAAAAATAACAACAAAAAAACAACAAGGTCAACAAAAGGGAAAATAAATAAATACAAAAAGGAAAAAAAAAATTTTTTTTTAAATGTCTGTCATCACCCAAGTGGAGGAATCATGTGGACAGACAGCCCCAACAGTGACCCTGGTGGCAGAGGTGAAATATGGGATCTGGAAAGAAAGGCCACACACAGGACAGAATGCAGTCTGGGGCTCTGGGCAGGGCTCCGGGCAGCCTCTGCAGATGCCATCCAGGTGTGGTTCCTTGTGGCTTCTGCTGTCACCATGTTGCCTGGCATTTGGTGTGCTCAGTGCTGGCTCTCATTTTCTGCCCTCAGACAGCTTCAGCCAGGCCTGCCGGGGACCCCGCCCCGCTCTGCCCACGCCCACTGCCTGCCGTGGCCACCTCTGCCTCATCCTCCCCTGCGTGTGGGCTGGGCCCAGGCTCCGTACCTGCTCGCATCTCCCCGCTGAACAGACCCTCTTCAGCCACCAAGTCGCTGTCTCCTGTCACCTCCCGGTCCCCAGGGCTGACTCTGTCAGCACTCCAGAAACCACAGAGTCCAGCTCAGAATGTGGGCTCTGCCCCAGATAGCACTCAGGACAAGTTATCAGAACAGATTGCTCTGGTGAGCTCTGGGGCACCGAGGGGGCTTCCTATCCTGGGGCTGGCCAACATGGGGGGTAGGCTCTCTGTCCTGGGTAATTCCCCATCCTGGGGCTGACCACCTGTGGGGTGGGACTCCCCATCCTGGGGCTGACCACCTGTGTGTGTGTGTGTGTGTGTGGGGGGGAGATTCCCCATCCTGGGGCTGACCAGCTGTGGGGTTGGGGGACTCCCTGTGGGGGCTGGCTGACTCTATGGGGAGACTTCCCATCCTGGAGCTGACCAGCTGTGGGGTGGGGGGACTCCCTGTGGGGGCTGGCTGACTCCATGGGGAGACTTCCCATCCTGGAGCTGAATGACTGGAGGGGAGGGGGGCTTCCTTTCATTTTGGGGGGGGAGCTTCCCATTCCTGGAACTGATTTGACTGGGGGAGGGTGCTTCCCATCCTGGGGCTGACTGACTGCAGGTTGTAAAGCTGATTATGAAGGACCTTGAGTGGAGACAAGACCAAAGCTTAGCATTTGGCCCCTGTGTTAACCTGCTGCCCCGGACTCCTCTGTCAGTGTGCAGGATGGCTCAGAGCTTCCTGTGCATGGGCCTCCCTCTCTCTGTGGTCTCTCTGCTGACTACCCCGTGAATGGGTGCCCAGGCAGGAGGCCTGGGGCACCTCTGGGTGCTGCGGAGACGGCCACATGTGTGTGGGAGACACTCAGCGAGCCTGTGCCCGACCTCCCATAGGAGAACCACACCCACCAGCGGATAGCAGACCTGCGGAAAGAGGGGCTGTGGTCGCTGCGGCGGCTGCCCAGGCTGCAGGAGGCCCCGCGCCCCAAGTCACACTGGGACTACCTGCTGGAGGAGATGCAGTGGCTGGCCACCGACTTCGCCCAGGAGCGCAGGTGGAAGGTGGCTGCTGCCAAGAAGGTGGGTCCGGTGTGGAGCGGGGCAGGGCCCAGGGCACGTGACCCAGGCTGGGCTAAGGGTACGCGATTCGGGCTGGGTTAGTTGGGTGGGGTGAAGCTCCCTTTCCCTTTCCATTGGGTTGGCCATGAGGACAGTGGGTCATAAGTCTGGGCAGCATGCTGGCCTCTAAGAGCAAGGGCCGAGTCATTCAGCACGCTTGCAGCTACAGTGGTGCTGCAGCTTGCTCTCTCCTCTCTTGCTATGGTAGATGAGTGATTATGTCTTAAAAATAAATACAGTGGGTGGGTGGTGGCATCCCAGTGAGAACACACTTTACCATGTGCAAGGACCCAGGTTTGAGCCCCAGCTCCCCACCTGCAGGGGGCAAGCTTCACGAGTGGTGAAGAAGGCTGCGGGTGTCTCTGTCCCCCCCCCCCCCCAATTCCTCTCTGTCCTGTCAAGGATTTGTAGCGCCAGCACCAAGTCCCAGCAATAACCCTGGTGGCAGTAAAAAAATAAAGAATAAATAGAGCAAATACCATACCTGGTCCTCTCAGAACTGAAGGAGTCTGGTGCCGTAGTTTCAGTCTCTGGAAAGCCAGGAGCAGTGAAATTCCAGAAGAAACAAAAAACAAAGAAAGAAAGGAAGAAAGAAAGAAAGGAAGGAAGGAAGGAAGGAAGGAAGGAAGGAAGAAGAGACCTTAGAAGTGTGACATGACCCAGTTTTCACACCCAGGAACTGTGTAAATCTTGTCATGTCCCTACAATCACACTGGCGCCATCTAAAGGCCGTTACAAGCGTGTTGGCTGGTGTCTGCTGAGGGGTCAGAGTTCAATGAAGAGCTAGCGGGTGGCACTGCGCCGGTGGAGGGAATGCTCATGTCTGAGCAGGATGCCAGGTTTTGGTGAGGGTGTTTTTCCTAGCGCCCCGGAGGCGAGCTTTAGAGATTGTCCTGGCAGTGGTTACAGATGCAGAGTGCGAGGGACATCTTGATGCTTCTCTGCTAGCTTGTGAGGACAGTGGCGCGCCACCACGAAGAGAAGAGGCTTCGAGAGGAGAGAGGGAAGAAGGAGGAGCAGAGCCGACTAAGACGAATCGCAGCCTCAGCGGCTCGAGAGATCGAGTGCTTCTGGTCAAATATCGAGCAGGTGAGCCCTCGGTTCTCACGGGTGCTGAGGACAGACTCGGCTGGACTGGACGAGATGCCTGCCTGTAGGATGGCCCCTGCCCGTGAGGCCTTTGTGGACCGGAGTTGGCAGTCTGTTTCTAGAATGGCCTTTCTGCCTCTGGCTTCCTTTATTTATTGACTTGTTGCCGGGGCTTGGCCGCCCTAGGCTGAGTTTTCAGATAGAGGGAGAGGGGGAGGGGTAGATAGCATAATGGTTGTAGAAAGAGGTTCTTGTGCCTGAGGCTCCGAAGTCACAGGTTCAGTCCCCTGCACCACCGTAAGCCAGAGCTGATTTGTGCTCGGGAGAGAGGAGAGCAGAGTCCCGAGGCTGCCATGTGGTGAGAGCCACTCTTGACGTGGGTCCTCTGCACAGCAGTGCACTGTCTGCGTGAGCTCTTGCCCACCTCTGCCTCCGCATCCAGTAGACTTTGAGCAGAATGCATTTCGATACAAATAAATGCCAAACTGAACGTCTGCCGAGATCAGACTGGGTGACTGTTTACAGGCCCTCTGAGCCTGGGCGCTGTGGCCTTGATGCCTGCAGCCTGGCCTTCAGGAACACTTGTCCTCCCCTATCTGATTCAGGTGGTGGAAATAAAGCTGCAAGTAGAGCTGGAAGAGAGAAGGAAAAAGGCCTTAAATCTGCAGAGAGTCTGCAGGAGAGGTATGCATCCTTCCCTGTGCACAGGGTCCTGCCTCTACTCTGTCCAGCTTCTCCTGGTTTTGGGGTCACACTGCTCAAGCCATCAAATGTGGGTGCTTCTGCCTGTTCTTCCTCAAGCAGCCACTCCAGCTGACTGTCTAGTTCTCCCAGATGCTTGAGAGCAAGTCAGCACCCCCAAGTTAACCTCAGAATTAAGGTCTTAGGAGGTCGGGCAGTAGTGCAGTGGGTTAAGCACACATGGTGCAAAGCACAAGGACCAGCTTAAGGATCCCGGATCAAGCCCCCCGCTCCCTACCTGCAGGTGGGTCGCTTCACAGGCAGTGAAGCAGGTCTGCAGGTGTCTGTCTTTCTCTCCTTCTCTGTCTCCCCCTCCTCTCTCCATTTCTCTCTGTCCTATCCAACGACATCAAGAACAACAGTAATAACCACAACAATGATAAAACAACAAGGGCGGCAAAAGGGTAAAAAAATAGCCTCATGGGGAGTCTGAAGGTAGCACAGCGGGTTAAGCGCACATGGCGCGAAGCACAAGAGCCGGCTTAAAGATCCGGTTCGAGCCCCGGTTCCCCACCTGCAGGGGAGTCACTTCACCGGCGGTGAAGCAGGTCTGCAGGTGTCTGTCTTTCTCTCCCCCCTCTGTCTTCCCCTCCTCTCTCCATTTCTCTCTGTCCTATCCAACAGCAAAAAAACAAGGGCAACAAAAGGGAAAATAAATAAATAAATAAATATAATTTAAAGAATAGCTTCCAGGAGCAGTGGATTTGTGGTGCAGGTACCAAGCCTCAGCAATAACCCTGGAGGCAAAAAAAAAAAATTGAAGTCTTGAGCCTGTGCCAGTGGTTAGGCACATACGGGGAGGTAGTCACACAGAGGCAGAATCACTGTGCATCCTGGGGTGCGGTGTTCCCAGCTGAGCCCCTATATCCAGGGTGCGGTGTTCCCAGCCAAGCCCCTATATCCAGGGTGCGGTGTTCTCAGCCGAGCCCCTATATCCAGGGTGCGGTGTTCCCAGCCGAGCGCCTATATCCAGGGTGCGGTGTTCCCAGCCGAGCCCCTATATCCAGGGTGCGGTGTTCCCAGCCGAGCCCCTATATCCAGGGTGCGGTGTTCCCAGCCGAGCGCCTATATCCAGGGTGCGGTGTTCCCAGCCGAGCCCCTATATCCAGGGTGCGGTGTTCTCAGCCGAGCCCCTATATCCAGGGTGCGGTATTCCCAGCCGAGCCCCTATATCCAGGGTGCGGTGTTCCCAGCCGAGCCCCTATATCCAGGGTGCGGTGTTCCAGCCGAGCCCCTATATCCAGGGTGCGGTGTTCCCAGCCGAGCCCCTATATCCAGGGTGCGGTGTTCCTAGCCGAGCCCGTGTCTTAGTGACATGGATCATGTCCTTTTCTCTTTAGGAAGCCACAGGAGGCCTAAAGGACTTGAGCAGTTGCCAGAGAATTTTCTGGTAAGTGGGACCTATGTTACCATCTCAGGAATGGTAGAGCAGAACCCTGTGCCCCTGCATTGACCTTGCCTGAAGTCCAGTGGGTCTGCTGCCATTCACCTGCAACCCACCCTGCTGGTCCTGACTCAGCAGGCAGGTCCCCGTGGTTCCGTGGCTGAATGTGAATGGTGGGGTTGGACATATGTCCTGTGTGCTCCCTGCTCTTCCCGCTGGGCCCGGGGCCCAGGCTCCAGCCCTCCCTGCATCTAGCCAGCATGCTGTCTGCTCGTCTCTTCATGTTTGCCGCTTTCACTGTGTTTCAGGACCCAGGCCTGTCTGGAAGGAAGAGAAAAGCCAGCGTGTCTTTCACTGATGATGAAGGTCTGTTGTCTGCTGCTCCCTCTGTGCTGTGGGGCTGCCAGTGCAGTGGGACCAGGGTGGAGTGACCAGTGGCCCAGGACTTGCGGGGAGGGGGCTAGATGGCAGAGAGAGAGGCTCATGGGCTCTTGATTTGGGGTACAAATGCTGTGGTGTTAATGGAGGAATCCAGCTGAGGGTCTGAGGCTGGCAGGACTGAGTTCTCTCCACTGGGTGTGACCTTAGGGTGGGTCCTTCTGCTCAGAGGGTCCTCTACTGGAGGACCCCCTTCTCAACGTCTGGTCTCTGCTGGGAGCTGGTGTGGGGTCCAGTCTGGTTTGACACCTGGTTTCTTAGGTTTGACCCGTGCTGAGGGGATGGAGGCTGGGCTGTGGCTGGCAGCAGGGAGGTGGGTGTGAGGTGTTTCTTCAGCGGGCTCAGCAGGTGCCTGGGAGTCTCAGCCTTTCACCTCTGGGCTTAAGCATGTCCGTTGTGTCCTGCCTGAGAGGCAGCTGAGTCTTGTACTCTGGAATGAACTGGAAGTGTGGTTCCCACTCCCTGTGCCTGTAATGAGCCATCACACACAGTTGAGTGACATCGGAAAACTTAGTTTTGGCCTCTTTCTTGGTTATGCAAACCACTTTTTCCAGAGCTAGGTGCCCACACAGTTTCACTGCTGTGGACTTCTCTACTCAGGTCGAGGGAGACAGCATGGCATTGGGGCATCACCTAGTGTTGGCACTCCCATGTGGCACTGGGGCTCGAACCTGGGCCATAGCAGGGGAAACAGGAGCTCTGCCCAGTGAGTTATCTCTGGGCCCAGGTACAACAGTTCTGCCTCCTCCTGGTTCCTCACGAGTTACTGGAAGGGCAGCTGGAGGCTGTGCTCGTGATGCTGGGTGTCACCTTGCAGCAGAAGACGAGGAGGAGACCATCGAGGCAGAAGAGGCACTGGAAGGACCTGTGGATCACCAGTCGGAGCTGTCCCACTTAGCCAGAGAGGGTAGGCGGGGCCGCCTTGTGCAGACTGTGTGAGCCGTGAAGCAGGTCTGCAGGCGGCTTATCTTTTGCTCCCTCCCTCCATCTCGTCCCTTCTCACTTTTTCTCTGTCCTATCCAATAAAAAAATAAAATGAAAGGGGAGTTGGGCAGTAGCGCAGCAGGTTAATTAGCAAATTAGCAGGTGGCTCAAAGCGCAAGGACTGGCGTGAGGATCCCGGTTCAGTTCGAGCCCCCAGCTCCCCACCTGCAGGGGAGTCACTTCACAAGCGGTGAAGCAGGTCTGCAGGTGTCTGTCTTTCTCTCCCCCTCTGTCTTCCCCTCCTCTCTCCATTTCTCTCTGTCCTATCCAACAAGAGCTATAACAACAACAACAACCATAACAACAAAGGCAACAAAATGGGGGAAATAGCCTCCAGGGGCAGTGAATTAATAGTGCTGGCACTGAGCCCCACTAATAATCCTGGAGGCAAAAAGAAAAAACAAAAAGAAAAACTTGCCACTGGGAGCAGTCATAGTGCTGGTGCAGAGCTCCAGTATAACCCTGGCTGCAGTAGTAGTAGTAATAATAATAGCAACAGTAAATGCTCTTAGGAAATACAAACTTTCCCCACGGAATTAAAGCTAGGAAAAGGAGCCTGTGTGAGAAGGGCCCAGAGCTGGGCCGTCCTGCCTGTGACTTCTGCCCTGCTCCTGCCCTTGTGTGGTGACTGCTTCGTCCTGCCTCCTTGCAGCGGAGTTGCCCTTGATGGACCTGATGAAGCTGTATGAAGGTGCCTTCCTCCCCGGCTTCCAGTGGCCCCAGCCTGCTCCCGACAGCGAGGACACGAGTGAGGAAGAAGGTGCGGCAGGCCCTGCACCTCCAGCCACAGCCAGAGCACAGGCGGGAATCTTCCTCAGTCAGACTCTCAGCGTCTGGATCTTTAATGTGACAAGTGAAAGAGCTGGGCAAATACTGAATGAACTTCATTATATTCTGTGCACTTGACTTTTAGTTTATTGACTTCACCCTAGTCAGAGTGCTCACTGAAGCTCTGAGCAGTGTAGAAAAGTCTGTCTCTAGGTTTCAGAACCTAGAGCTGTGACTCGCTGTTCAGACTGTACCGTGTTTCAAATGTCAACTGTAAGAGCTGGTCTCACTTCAGATGTTCCAGTCTGATACCCAGACCATCCCGAGATTATTAGAGCATGTGAGGAGGGTGCTGAGCATGAGCCTCTGGGGGGCTCAGGAGCACAGACGCAGGGGCTGGAGGCACCTTGCAGTCGCTCTCCTGGCCGTGGGGGTGCACACAGACCTCACGTGTAAGTGATGCTGGTCCCCCGCTTCCCAGGTAGCCATGGGCTTTCTGGGACAGCTTGACAGTTCTGTGAGGGTTTCTGCCCACTTGCCCTGGCACTGCCAGGGTATATAAAGTGAGTTTCAAACGAGAAATCAGTTTGTTTTGGCTCCACTGTTGGCAGTTGTGGAAGACGTGCCGGGTGACCGTGAGAGTCGGAGGGATGTGGTGCTCATCGACTCCCTGTTCATCATGGACCAGCTCAAAGCAGCAGACAGAATGAGTGTCGGGAAGCCACACACAAAGGACATCGCAGAAGTGACCGCAGTGGCCGAAGCCATCCTGCCCAAGGGCAGCGCGCGTATCAGCACCACGGTGAGGCCTCGGCTCAGGGCTGTTGGACAGGGAGAGGGTTTCTGCCTTCACGCCAGCTATTGTCCTAGCTGGGAGCCGTGCTCGCGCTCTTGTCTTTAATGTTTCCTTGGGACAGTTTTTTTTTTTCTACTTTCCAGTGGGCTTTGTGTCTGGCTAATTTGACTTCACTCTGGGGAGAAAAAATTTTTTAACTAGAGCCCTGCTCACCTCTGTCTTCTGGTGATTCAGAGAATTGAACCTGGGGCTTAAGAGCCTCAGGCTTGAAAGTTTTTTTCATGTGTTTTGTTTTGAGCCCCTATGCCATCTCCCTGGCTGGAGGAAGTGACGGGAGGAAACATTGCTTGGGTCTTCTGCAGGTGAAGCTGAGCGCCCCACCCCTGCTGTATGGCGTGCTCAGAGACTACCAGAAGATCGGCCTGGACTGGCTGGCCAAGCTGTACCGGAAGAATCTCAACGGCATATTAGCAGATGAAGCTGGACTTGGCAAAACGGTTCAGATCATTGCCTTCTTTGCCCACCTCGCCTGTAATGAAGGTGAGAGCTTTGTTCTCAGCAGTTGGCGGGCTGTGGGCTGCCTGGGGCTGTAAGGGGGTGGGCGCTCTACAGTGTCCAGGTCAGGAGCAGAGCAGGCTCAGAAACACTCCCCAAGGGAACGAATAAGCTGGGTGTCGGGACCCCGGCCTCAGTGACTCCACTGTCCCACGGCTAGTCTGCTGAGGGTGATTCAGTCTCCGTGCCGCCAAGCTCACCATAAACCACGGACCCGTGGCCCTGTCTGTGCAGAGTGACAGGTGCCCTCACCTCTACTGCTAGACTCTGTCACTGGCGGGATAGGCCACTGGGGTTCCTCAAGGAGTCCTGGGTACTCACAGGGTGGCCGCGGAGCAGCCTCGTTGTCGTGTCCCCCAGCTGCGCCCTCTCACCTCCATGTTGGGCGCTCGGGGACCAGCCTGACTCACTGCCCGCCACCCCGGGCTCGGCTCTGAGGCTCGCAGAGTCTGTTTCCAGAACCTGGGGAGGACCCCAAGCTCAGGTAGAGTAGGGGAAATAGACTGGGCACCCTTGTCTTCCAGCTGGCGTTGCAGAGGTTGGGGGAGGGGGCAGAGCTGTGAGGTGGTGACATGCCCCCCACCCCCGTTCACCTACCACAGTTTCTGGGTCTCTGCTGTGGCCCCACCTGCATTGGCCACGCGCCGGCTGGGAGGCGTCTGAGGCCCTGACCACCTCTGTCCTCTAGGTAACTGGGGGCCACACCTCGTCGTCGTGAGGAGCTGCAGCACCCTCAAGTGGGAGCTGGAGTTGAAGCGCTGGTGCCCGGGGCTCAAGACCCTCCTGTACACCGGCAGCCAGAGAGAGCTCAGGGCAAAGCGGCAGGTACTTACACCTGAGCACAAGGGAGCCTCAGCAGAGCAGTGACCCATCGAGGACACATCTCGGACACGTTTGTGGAGTCGCCGTGCACTGACTCCCAGACCCCAGACCCTTCTGCGGGGCCTGGCCCTGAACCCCAGAGCATAGGCACCGTTCCCTGCGGTTGGCAGGTCCTGCTGCCCCCAGGAAGACAGGGCTTTCTTTTCAGAGCTGGCAGGGCCATCATCCTTTCTGGGTACAGGGCTCTTCTCTTTTCTCAAAGCACACACCTAGACTCTGATCACAGCCCTGTCAGCAGCTGCTGGGGTACTTGGCTGGGGGATGGAGAGGGCTAGAGCAAGTCAGACACCTCGGGCACGGAATGGGGGGCTGGAGCAGGTCAGATGCCCCAGAGGTACCTGGGGTGGGGGCTGGAGCAGGTCTGACATGGGGTGGGGGCTGGAGCAGGTCAGACATGGGGTGGGGGCTGGAGCAGGTCAGACATGGGGTGGGGGCTGGAGCAGGTCAGACATGGGGTGGGGGCTGGAGCAGGTCAGATGCCCCTGAGGTACCTGGGGGGGGGGGGGCTGGAGCAGGTCAGACATGGGGTGGGGGCTGGAGCAGGTCAGATGCCCCTGAGGTACCTGGGGTGGGGGCTGGAGCAGGTCTGACATGGGGTGGGGGCTGGAGCAGGTCAGACATGGGAGTGGGGGCTGGAGCCGGTCAGATGCCCCTGAGGTACCTGGGGTGGGGGCTGGAGCAGGTCTGACATGGGGTGGGGGCTGGAGCAGGTCAGACATGGGAGTGGGGGCTGGAGCAGGTCAGACATGGGGTGGGGGCTGGAGCAGGTCAGATGGCCTTGTCTGCACAAGTTCTCAGTGGCTTGCTGCAGGCCATCCTTGGAGGTAAAGTACTGGCTTGTCATCAAATGTAGTGTGTTGAGTAGTTCTGACTGAAAAAGTGGGGCTTGAACATGTATTTTCTTTTTTATTGGTTTTTAAAAAACACTTAAAGCATCCCTTTGTAACAGTCCTGTCCCCTTCTGAGTGACTCGTCTGCTGAGGCCACATGCATGAAGGCGGACCCAGAGGGCATGAGTGCGGGTGGTGGGCAGAGGAACCTTGCGGCCCCGGGGCCCTGGGGCCGAGCCTTGAGCCCTGTGTCCCTGCAGGAGTGGGCAGAGCCCGGCGGCTGCAACGTCTGCATCACTTCCTACAAGCAGTTCTTCCGGGGCCGCACAGCCTTCACACGGGCTCGCTGGCAGTGCCTGGTCATGGACGAGATGCAGTGCGTGAAGGGCCTGGGCGAGCGCCACTGGGAGGCTGTGTTCTCCCTGCAGAGGTCCGTGCAGAGGCCTCAGGCCTCCCTTTCTCTCCGTGCCCCTCGCACGGCCTTGTGGCCTCCTCCCTCTCCCTCTCCCTCTCCCTCTCCCTCTCCCTCTCCCTCTCACTCTCCCTCTCCCTCTCTCCTCCCCACCTGACCGTATGGGCCTCCCCTCTCCCTCTCCCTCTCCCTCTCCCCCTCTCCTCCCCACCTGACCGTATGGGCCTCCCCTCTCCCTCTCCCTCTTTCTCTCCCCCTCTCCTCCCCACCTGACCGTATGGGCCTCCCCTCTCCCTCTCCCTCTTTCTCTCCCCCTCTCCTCCCCACCTGACCGTATGGGCCTCCCCTCTCTCTCTCCCTCTCCCCCTCTCCTCCCCACCTGACCGTATGGGCCTCCCCTCTCCCTCTCCCCCTCTCCCTCTCCCCCTCTCCTCCCCACCTGACCGTATGGGGCTCCCCTCTCCCTCTCCCTCTTTCTCTCCCCCTCTCCTCCCCACCTGACCGTATGGGCCTCCCCTCTCTCTCTCCCTCTCCCTCTCCCCCTCTCCCCCCACCTGGCCATGTGACCCTCCTCTCTCTCTCTTCCTTTCTGTCTCTCCTCCTCTCTATCTCTCCCCTCCCCACCTGACCATATGACCCTTCTCTCTCTCCCTCTCTCCCTCTCTATCCCCCCCCACCTGGCCATGTGGCCCTCCTCTCTCTCCCTCTCCATCTCTCCCCATCTGACCATGTCCCCTCCTCTCTCTCCCTCTCCATCTCTCTCCCTCCCCATCTCTCCCCCCCACCCGACCATGTGGCCCTCCTCTCTCTCTTTCCCTCTCCCTCTCCTTCTCTCTCCCTCCCCATCTCTCCCCCCCACACACCTGACCATGTGGCCCTTCTCTCTTCTCCCCCACCTTCTCTCTCTCAATCCCCTGCCTAACCATGGGCCTCCACTCTCCCCCCTTCCTAATCCCCTGCCTGACTGTGGCCTCCTCTCTCCCCGTCTCCCCCCACCTCTCAGTCCCCTGCCTGACTGTGCCCCCCCCCCACTCAGTCCCCTGCCTGACCATGGCTTCCTCTCTCTCTCCCTCTCTCTCTCTCTCTCTGTCCCCTGCCTGACCGTGGCCTCCTCTCTCTCTCAGTCCCCTGCCTGACCGTAGCCTCCTCTCTCCCCCTCTCCCCCCCCCCAGTCCCCTGCCTGAATGTGGCCTCCTCTCTCCCCCCCCTTTCTCTCTCTCAGTCCCCTGCCTGACTGTGGCCTCCTCTCTCCCCCCCTCAGTCCCCTGCCTGACCATGGCCTCTTCTCTCCCCCTCTCTCTTTCAGTCCCCTGCCTGACCGTGGCCTCCTCTCTCTCTCTCTGTCTCTCTCTCTCTCTGTCTCAGTCCCCTGCCTGACTGTGGCCTCCTCTCTCCCCCTCTCCCCCCCCCCTCAGTCCCCTGCCTCCTCTCTCTCTCTCTCTGTCCCCTGCCTGACCATGGCCTCCTCTCTCCCCCTCTCCCCCTCTCTCTCTCAGTCCCCTGCCTCCTCTCTCCCCCTCTCCCCCCCCTCAGTCCCCTGCCTGACCGTGGCCTCCTCTCTCTCTCTCTGTCTCAGTCCCCTGCCTGACTGTGGCCTCCTCTCTCCCCCTCTCCCCCCCCCCTCAGTCCCCTGCCTCCTCTCTCTCTCTCTCAGTCCCCTGCCTCCTCTCTCCCCCTCTCCCCCCCCTCAGTCCCCTGCCTGACCGTGGCCTCTCTCTCTCTCTCTCTCTCAGTCCCCTGCCTGACCGCGGCCCTCTGCTCTCCTTGCAGTCAGCAACGCCTGCTGCTCATTGATGCCCCCCTGCACAACACCTTTCTGGAGCTGTGGACCATGGTGCACTTCCTCATCCCTGGCATCTCCAGGCCGTACCTGCACTTCCCCCTGAAGGCCCCCAGCGAGGAGAACCAGGACTATTACCACAAAGTGGTCATCCGTCTGCACCGGGTCTGTGGCCTTC